>NC_050482.2:69755432-69782932 GCF_012460135.2 Molothrus ater | reverse complement strand
TACTATATATATATATATATATATATATAAAATACAACTTGTATGTGGAGATATATATGTAATTTTATATATTTGATTCATACACACACATATAGATAGATATATAGGCACACACGCACATACAGTTTAAATTTTACTCACCCCCTTTTCTCCTCTATTAAAATTCCGAATGGCTAAGAGGATTTTCTCAATTTAGTCATACTTTTAATCTTCACTGAAATGAGTGATGACTTCTTATAATAAAAAGTTGACAGGCTTACATTGCGCACCGGTGGATTAGTTTCCCTTGGTGATGAGGTTTTCTTTTGTGCGCCGTGTGTCTGTTTGATGGAGGTTTAACAGAAAGCATTTTGGCAGAAATTGGATGCAGCAGGGATCATCTGGAGATGGCTGCTGTTCGATATTAACTGCACACAGTAACTTTTTTTTTATTTATTTATTTTATTTATTTTTTTTTTTATTCTTCAGCCAGGTGACAGAAGCAGCCAAAGCATGTTTTCTCCTACTGAAAGAAAAAGAAGCATTTGGGGGAGGTGATTATAAAATCCAATGTATGTGCACAATATAAACCTTCTTAAGTTTAATTTGCTTTTGGCCATTTCTAACAAAAGCATGCAAGTAAGGTGTTTTCTGAGAGAAGTTATCAGAACCATGAACATCTGCAATATACACCTTTTCCCTTAAAAAATGAAATAAGCTCAAGTGAAAAGTTTTCCAATGTGGGGCTGGGGGTTATTGTGAATTTACACAGGGATACTGTTATAAAAACTGTGTTTTCTTATAATGGACATGGACCTAATTATTTCTTGGAAGAAAAAATCAAATTAATTTTCACAGCTTTTGAAAGTTTCTGCCAGGCACATGGGGGCACAAACTAATCTACTTGATTTGCAGTATCATCACCAATGCTGCTTTTTAGGCGTGATAAAGGAACGAGACCATCTCAATGTCAATTTGAGAGGGATCCAGTGCTTGCTTTGAACTGCCTTTATGTGCTCTGACAGCCATGTTGGTACCTGAAATCCTAATTCTGTAACAACTGCCTCATCAGTTTATAATTCTGTGCTAATAAATGTACAGAACACAAAATTAATCTGTTTCCATGAATCCTGAGCAGAACTGAGTCGTCAAAGGAAGCTGTTTTCCAGATCTTCTGAGGGCAAAGTTAAGGTTTGACCAGGCTTTGTTCAGGAGTTGCCTACACTAGCTAGTTCAACAAAATCTGCTTTTCCAAGTGCACCTGAAAAAATTCCATCCAAGCAATGTGACCTTTTATAGGACTTTTTAAGTTCATGCTGTTCTGCCACACTTACATCTGTAAGAACAAGCAGAGAGTTTCTGCAAGAATTGTGCCAGAATTGGTCTTTGAGAAAACCTGCCACACAAGTGTAACGTGAATGCAATCTTGGTTGAACCCAGATACACAAAAAATTCTAGGAAAATCAACAGAATTGGCTTAATGTGTTTTCAAGTATGCCGTGCTCATCATGAGTGCTCTTAAAATTTGGTTCTAGGTGCCCATATATGATTGATTTCAATTTTATTTATTTCTTTAAGGAATTTGTGTCAAGTGCCAAATAGTTACCACAGGAATAATAATGAGTAGCATCTGAGCACTTTAAGTACTTTAGAATTTTATGTGACACTTTAAAAATGTAGTTTGGGGATTTTTTTTTTTTCAAATGATAGAAAACAATAGTGTCTTTTCTATTTCACTGAACTTTTGAGAACAGGAACAATATGTTTATAATAGAGATAGGAAAAGCTTAATCTGCACTTACCTCTGGTTCAGACAGCCAGCAGTGACAATCCCGCTTTCCTTGTCAAGTTTCAAGAACTCACAATCCTTAATTTAAACACTTGAGAAATCTATGAAGCCTGTCAGTCTAGTTAATGAAGCCTCCTCCTTCCCCCTTTTTAAAGAAAATCTGACTTTCTTTAAAGACCACTTAAGGCATATCTCTGGTTATACAAACAGGGTCTGTCTTAGAACAGTGAATAATCCAATAATGCCTCCTTTGACTTGTTTCCCTCACTACCCCCCCAGCAGTTCCACTAGAGGAACAGGACTTCCTTAAATGTAAGGAGCTGGTTCCAAGTAAACAACAAATATGTGCTGCTTCTCTGGACTGTGCAAGGCTGGATACAAGTCCCTGCTTTGATTGAAGGGCTTCTTGATCTCAGGTCACTTAAAACGTCGTGGGCATTAATTCATACTCTCTTAAATTCTCTTACATATCTATCAAAATGTTCCCATTTTTTAGATGTTTGCATGGCTTGAAATTGCTTGCTCAGCATCACACAGTATATATGAGCGTGCTCATGTATGATACAATGGATGCTGTGCATTCAGCTGTTCAGAAAGTTACATCAGTTAATTAGACAGACTTTGGCCTCTTACCACTGGTTCTCTAGAATAGCTGGAACAAATTATTAAATGAATCAGCTGTTTAAATAAGACTGATACTTCATTGTTCTAAACACTGTGAAATACATACTGACATCTCTTTCTTAATGAATTTACAACCTCTATTTGGACAAAGCACAGTAAATTATTTTACACAGGTTATGAGACTACATGAAATTGTTTTTTCTCTATTCTGTGTAATAGTTGTGGGAATCTAGAAGGAAAAATGTGTGTAGCAGGAACATGAGATCACATAGTGAAGTTGTTTGTATGAGCTGTTTAATTTTGTAAAATTAGTAAATATTAATAGTCAGATTGGCTGCCCATCGGCAACCGTCAACTCTGATAATAATTCCTATGGCTGTCACAATAGAAGAGAAACTTGAGATGAAAAATTTACATCAACATTAATTAATATATCGTGAACACTAATGACTTCATCATCTGCATGCACTGAGAACAGACAACATGAAATACAGCAGCCATGAGAGGATTTATAGCCCTTGATTACTGAGACTGGCATCACAGCTGACAGGGAAATTATGTCCAAACAAGGGTGGAATTGGAGGCAGGAGGGATGAGCAGAGATTTAGAGAACAAGTTTAGGTCAAACATGAAAGATGTGGAGCAACAGAAGGATCTCTCTTCACTGTAACACAAAATACCACAGGTATCTTGAATATGTCATGGGATGGCAAGCTGGTCAGAAGGTCAAAGAAAATTCCTATAAATGCTGAGAGAAGGCAGCAGAAAGTGAAGGATGTGAGTGTGGAATTTCTGTAGTGAAACCATGCACAGGAAAGACCTCTTGGAAGTAGAGGGAGATGGGTGGCAAGATGGGGTTTCTGTCAGAAAAGTGGAATCAAAAGATGGAAGGCTGAGTCAGAAAATCATTGCCCAATAGGACAGGAATAACAGCAAAAAACCAGTATTGTCTGCTATGACCAAAACTTGGAAGGAAGAAGCAAAACAAGTCATTTTAGCAATCTGAAGTTTAAAATAGTAAGGCTGCTAAAAGATCATGTCAGGATGAAAGACAAATGCAGGATGACACCAGTTAAAAGCAGAGAAGTAGGTTTCTGAATTAGTAATGTAAATATGGTTCCATCTCTTATGTGAAGATCAGCCAAGAGGTTTTCATCTGGTCTTAGGAGGTATCCAGAAATTCTCATTTAAAATACCTTTGATGAGAGGCCTTGGACTTATCACTTGGTTTCTAAGAGTGTGATAAAAACTCCAATTTAATACCATAAGACAGAGTAAATATTGTCATTTTCATGTATAGGACTGTTATTGTAGACTTGGACATTAGATGCTTTTACTGAGGCTTTGGAAACTTGGCTTCTGAGTGCATTGTATTTATAAAGCTGTGGAAGTCTTTCATGTAGATGTGTAGCTTGATGTCTGTTTTAATTTTCTGAAGGATTTTCAGTTCGGTTAATGTTGTTGATAGGGATTTTCTATTCGTGCACTGCATGTACAAAGCCCAAATCTTTAAACTTTTTAGAAAAAAAATTAGTATATTTTTATATCAAATATGAAATGGTTGAGCTATCCTTAAATTGGAGCAATTTTCATCTCACTGAAATTCATCATTATCACACCTCCTGGAAACTGAGAATACTTCAGGCTGTGGGCTGGAGATAGCTGCAGACTTTCTGGCGTAAAAAAAGTTTGCCCAATGTAGAGCAAGAGCTTTACCTGCATGCCAGAAGGTGTATTTGTGGTACCAAGATCACAGCTGAAAAATGGTTATGAATTTCCAGCTTAGACTGAAATTAAAAGAAAACTTGTCACTTACCAGAAATGTTGCTTTTTATCCAGCCTCTAGCAAAGATTGTTTTGAGAACATGTCTTTTCATTCAATCTCATTTATGTTATCACTGTCTTTTAGAACTGCTTTTCCCAGTCTTTGATATTCAGCATTCTGTTAGCATTTCCCAGTCACATTTTAACTACTTCTTTTCCAGACTATATTAGAATGTGAAAAGAATACAAATAAAATTTATCCTTGGAGGAGTTCACAGTTAAGAAGCCTGAAGTTGCAGGTCTGGATGCATCTCTTACCAAAACTTACAACAATTAGGGTGAAACCCCAAAGTCCTGGTGCAAGCTGCTGTCCTGATGTCCTTGGGTGGATTGATGCAGACAGGTCCAGGAGACTGAGGGTGAAAGTCTGCCCTTTACCCAGAAACAGCAGCTCACTGACCATCAGTCTCACAAATGCCATTTCTCTCTCCACATGCTGACCTGAAATCCAGATTGTGCTGGCCTGGTGTATCGATTCCAGTTTTCTCTCTGACTAAACTCTCTTTGAGCATAGTCCAAAGTGAAAGGTTTGAAGCTGACTGGTAGCTAATGTGATGCAGTTTCTTCCTCCAGGAAAGAAGGGGACCTGCCCTGAAAGCTCAATTGATTAATTTAGCCAAGAGAAACAGTTGCTCAGGATAAGTAATGCCACAGCTCAGAGCCAGAAGCCAGGACAAAACAACATTTAAGTTTCCACTGCTTGGGGAGACATAAATTTGATTTCCTTAATGAAGGCCAAGGCATTTGTTGATCAGCAGTCAGGGACTAAATCTCTGTGATGGGTGGGCACAGCCCTTGACAGGGACATGCCTCAGCTCCTGGAAGAGCCCTGGGTTTGCATGAATTCAGGATCTTAAACCGAGCCTAGGGAAAAAGCTCTTGATCCCAGCACCTCAGCTCCTGAAAAAGCCCTGGGTTTGCAGGAATCCAGGATTTTAATCCAGACCCAAGAAGAAAGGTCTTGATCTCAGTACCTCAGCTCCTGGAGTTTGCATAAATCCAGAATTTTAAAGCAGGCCTAGGAAGAAAGGTCTTGATCCCCCCAGTACCTCTACTTCTGGAAGAGCCCTGGGTTTGCATAAATCCAGGATCTTAAACCAAGCCCAGAAAGAAAAGTCTTGATCCCAGCACCTCAGATCCTGGAAGTGCCCTGGGTTTGCAAGAATCCAGGATCTTAAACCATGCATAGGAAGAAAGCAGATGATGGGGAGCTGGAACCTGATGGAAACACGTGGCCATGGCTGCGTCCATCAGGGGCAGCTGACTCAGGCACACATGAAATGCCCCGAGCCAAATTTCCTGACTTCCAGGCAGTGCTCCTGCTGGAGACAGTGGTGTAAGAGAGCTTGGCTCAGTGTATTTCACATACATATTTAAAGCAGTGTGGCTTTGCACGGTGCTTCCTAGCTTTATTACATGAATACATATGTTCCTGCTGATGTAATTCTCTTGAAAGGTATAAATAATGGATATTCTTCATAAGCAGTTGACCCCCTGGAAAGACTGAAATCAGAGAGAGGGAGTTGGAGCTACCTCGCGCAATTCAGCTCGCACCTGCACTCAAAGCCACTGGATAAAAGTCATTTAGAGGAATTCCTGTAATGTGTCATTGCCTGCTGCCTCCAGTGTCACTCTGGTCACTGGCACCAAGGAGTCTATTAGATGGAAAAGACAGGGGGAGAAAAACAGTGGAAGTAATACAGCTTGTTAAACTACTGCCTTTCAAGTCACTGGGGGCACTTTTATTTTATTTTATTTTAACCAAGGACAATCATTTTCTAACAGAAGGGGCCTTTAGCATCAAAACAGGTGTGATACCTCCTCCTTTTCCACAGCCAGTTACAAGAATAAAGGGAACAATTCTCAAATATTGTCAGTTCTGTGGTGGTTTTATTCTCTGTGATTCAAAGACTGCCAAACTGGAGGCCAAACAAGTCTAAGTTCCCTCAAAATCCTTATTCCACTGAAGTACAATATAGAAAAAATGCAGGAAAACAGCAGCAAGGCCTTAGTTTTCAAAAGGCTAATAGATTTCACAGAAGTAAAAAACATCCCAAAAATCTGAAAAAGCTAAATCTTGTCCTTACCAATGTGTCTAATCTGCATAGTGGTAACTGCTTCCAGTCTGCAGGTATGGGGATTACCTTACAAAATAGCTGTTGCTTCACTTTTGGAAAGATTCTGCTTGTGCATGGTTTGAGAGGACTGATTAGGGCTGGACAGATAGGAAAAAAAAACCAAAACAAAGCAAACCAACAACAACCCCAAAAAAAAAAAAAAAAAAAACCAAAAACCAAAACAAACCAAAAACCCGAAACAAAACAAAACCAGAAAGCCAAAAAAAAACCCCCCAAAAATGAAGAAACAACAACCAACAAAAACCAAACCAGCTATAACTTTTTTTTTCATTTACGTGCAAAGAAAGTTCAACTTTTATTTCTCCCAATTAACTTGAAGTTTTCAGCTTTCCCATCCCACAGGCACCACACCTTTTAGTACTACAAAGCAGTATAACAAAAGCTACTGGTTCAGCAAGAAAAAAAGGCAAATTAGCCGTTCTTCCCTCCTCACCCCAAAAATACTTTATACAGCTCTGTTTGGAAGAAATACAGTTCAGTTTTTATATTCATATGATGTGATAAATCTGACATTTTTAAAAAGCATTGGTGTCAACTGAGTATTAGTGTGGATTTGCACCTTTGTAAATGAGATGAGACTCCAGCCCACTGTATCTGGTATAATTCCCCCCTCCCCATAGTAAGTTATATAAACATATCCTGCTTCTTTCATACAGCCACCTGCCATTTTTGCTTTATTGCTGCCAGAAGGTTTAAAGGCAGGCTTTTAAATATCTTGAAAGTTTCCTGTTGATAAGAAAAGGTGGTTTTAGCACTTTTAAGTAAACAGTAACACACAAACATCACAAATCATGCTTTTTTGATAGAATCTACATTAGCTACATGAAGCATGAGGGACATGACTGTGGGGGCAAGAGGAAAAAAAAAATCCTGAGTTTCTGGCAGGGAAACCTAGCAAAAATTAGTTGCAAAATGTGGGCTGGATATCTACTGCTATATATTGAAACAATCAACCCAGAATTTGAAACAGCCTTTGTATGTCTTTTGTCTGGGTAAGAGTCTTTGGGCAGTCCTGCAGGTGGGACAGATGGTTCTGTAGCAGATAACTAATACCTGTGAGCATTTTAATCCATTGAAATCCACAACCTGAAGGAGAAAAATACCTGTTGATGTCCAGGAGGACAAAAAAATCACTGTAACATGTGCACTTGGAATTTAATTTCTAAAATTTTGCTGCTATTTCTAGACAGCTGACATAGAGAGCCTTGAAAACCATTGATGTGTGTTTAAAATCTTTGATACAAAACAAGTCCATTCAATGGGAAGCAAATTAAAGCATTGGTGACCCAAAGAGAGAATGTTTATAATAAATCATGAGTACAGTACATGGATTCAGACTTTAAATGTAACCTCCTGGCTGGGTATCTAAAAATATGTATTCTCTGTCAGGAATCACGGGCTTTGGGGTGTCAGCAGTGCACCAGATGCATGTTCTACACAAAGCCCAAACTGACAAGTGTTAAATTTATAGCCTCTGTGTTTCAAATACTTCCTAAAAGTGTACAAAGAACAATTAAATTAACCTCTTTGGGGAGAAAGAGAGTGGTGTGCACCACACCAAAGAGAATATTCCTAGAAAAGCACATTTAGCCTTCTCTCTGTCCATTTGGGAGTTTTCCATGTGGAGCTTCCCATTTCTAATGGTGTCTTTGAGTGTTTTTGATTCAGAATATTTTAGCCTATGAAAAATATATATTCTAATCTCCACTATTTCAGTTGAGGTTTTTCTGGTTGGAATTTTATTCAGAATTGATTTCACTAGCTGAATAAAACAGGATAGTCACTGCTTCTGAATGACATGACTAAAATATTATAAGCTGAGAATGAATTCCTTGTTTCTGTACTGAGGCAAGACTCTTGTGCCTTTACTTAAGCAAAAGCAAAGCACATCCCTAGAAGTTTTACTGGAAAAGTCTCTGGTTTTTGTTGAAAAGACCTCTGCTGGAGTAGTAGATCCGGTGTGGAGTATCACACTCAGAGATATAAGCAGATCAGACTAAATCAGCACAAAAAAAAAGGGAAGAATTTGTTCCTCTGGTTTGATGTGTAATCTGAGTCACCCATGGAGTGCTGCCAAGGGTTCTGTGTTTGTCCACTTGCTGCTCCCGCCTCATTCACATCTGATCCAGTGCCTAGGAGGCTCTGAATTGAGTTGGTTCCAGGCTTGATGGAAAAACTAACCCATCAAAGCACATATTGTGGAGGTGTGTGAGTCACTGATCCAGCCCTGAAGGAAAAGCTGGGAGCACAGCAGTGTGGAATGGCTACAGGAGGCTTTCATGGCTTTAGCCATGCCAAATAAAATTCAGCATTAAATCCGTGCTCTGAGGCTGCAGGGCTCTGGGTACCACACAGCCCACTGTGCCCTCCACCCTCCTTCATTCACAGCCCTTGCCTACACATCCACTCCTCTCCATTGTGTTTTTGATCCTTGCTGGAGTCTGCCGTCATCCACTTTAGCTTAATAACCCAGTGGAAAGCTATCAGCATTTTTTTTCCTAGGCTTGTTTTCTGTGCTTTTTAAGGGATCCCATGGGTATGTGTGGTGACAGAGGATGAGGGAAGATCTGATGATGGGATGGTGAGGAGAAAGTGAAAGGGGGAGATTTTGGCCACACTGAGTTGTTCAAAACTCTGTAAGAGGGGCCCAGATTTGAGCATCTTGAAAATCAGAAAGTCAAATGTCCATTTTTCAATGCATAAAAAGTCACTCCATAGAAATAACATTTTCATCTTCCCCAAAGCTAAAAAAGGCAGAGAGAAAAACAGAGAAAAACATGGCTTAATTTATTTCAAAGGGGCTTTTAAATGATGGATGGATGGACAGACAGACAAAAAATGCTTTTGGCTATGGGGCTAGACCCAGTTTAGTTAAACACGTGGTGATGTTCTAGGCAATGTCAGTTGCCCACTTGAAGTCATGTCAGATCATCTCCTGTGGTCTTTTCAACTGTACACATGGATGACTCAAGAACTACTGTTTTATCACAAGTCCAAAGAGATAAAATTAATTTTTCAGATTTCAAGATAGACAGTTTAATTCATAGAAATGCATTCAGAACAGCAAAACACACAGAGATGGAGCTGTCCATCTGTAATTCAAGCAGCATTTGCTCATATAACTCATTCATCTGGATAATTTACAAAATTGGCCTGTCTGCAATCCTATTTGCATGATAACAACAGCTGACAAAAGTTCTGGGAGCAGGAGGGATGGCTCTGTGGTGAAGGCCTGGAGCTAAGCTAGGCAGGCAGAACCATACCTTCTCATGGGGTGAAAAAGGATATTTTGCATGAAGAGCAAGCTGATACATCCAATGCTAGGAGTCCAAACCTTCTTATACTCAGGAGGCCTTAAAAAATAACATTTGACCTGGGGAAGAAGATGTGAAGCTGGGAGGCAGAAGGAATAAGAGGCCCTGAGTCTCTGCCTGCTGGATCAGAAAAGTGACCACAGCCCCAAACCAGCCCAAAACGCAATCCTATCCTTCCCTGATTTCTGTTTCCCTGTCCACTTCCCTCTTGAGCCCTACAGCTGGCAACAGAGGCTTGAGGACAATGAGATGGAGAGGATGAACATTCCTTGGTGCTGACTTTCCTATCAAAATAACAGTTTTGGCAAATTACAGCCTCATCCAGGGGCCCAAACCTGTGCTATTAATTAAATAACACTTAAATGGCAGTATTTAAATAAAAGTAAAGTCCTCTTTTTATTTATGGAGCTACCATCAATTTGCACAAGATTTATTCAGGAAAATTTGGGAAAGACTTTTCAAGCTGTCATAAAAAAAATATTATGGGGAGATTGGGATATGTCTCCAATGGTAAAGGTAGAATATTTATCTTTAATGGGAAAATGTTGGGTTTGCAAGTTTTTTTCTTTTCTTTTTTTTTTCCTCCCCTGTATCTTCAAAAGAAAAAAGGAGAAAGTTCCAGCTATAAAAGGTATTTGTCAAGAACAGCCACCGGCCAGCAGCACAAATGAGCAACTCCAGTGTGAAAACACTTTCAAAGTTCTAAATGAGTTGTCCCTGTGGTAATAAAGAAAGGCTGTTTTACAGCATGACAGTATGTAAGACAGCATTGTCAGCTATAGTTTATTTAAAGCACAAGGCCTGTAACAGGAAAATAATGACTTTAATAAAATTTACTATTGACTTTGTAGGCTAAAATCTTTCTGTCATCAGAAAGACAGAAAAACAACCTGCCTGAAAGCCCTTCACTTAAATATATTCCTTTAATATTTCAAAGCAAGTTGTGAATTTTTTTTTAATATACATGCTACTTCAAAAGATACTGTAGTGGGGTGGAAATTAGTATTTTTAATAGAAAGTTGGAATTGCTTACATAAGGGAAAAACTGGTAATGACCTATGACACTGTCTACTGAAAGCAACATTTGAGGAAGCTGCAAAAGCAGTTAATGCAATTCCTTGAAAAGCTGTATAAAGCTATGTCACAAATGAATGATTTATAAATTACTGAACGTCCTTCTCATCTAGAGGATATCTTTTAATCATAGGCTGTAGTTTTCTCTGAGTGAACTCCAAAGAGCCTGCTGCAGAGATACACAGAAATCTGCAGCATGTTAACAAGGTTGGGGTCATTCCAAAGAATGGTGAGAGGAGCAGAAAAAATAAAAAATCCTCACATTCGGCATGATTTTACTTTCGAACCAATTTGATTAAATGCTCTATGGCTTGCTGGTAGGGTGTGAAAGGTCACACCTTTTATATGAAAAACTGCAGAATTTTCATTCCTTTAATGTTTTCTTTTTTTACATAGTTAAAATAAACTGTGGTAAAAAGTTTCCCAACAGCCTATGACAGCTCAATTTAGAGGTGAAACCTTTTAATAAAATCTCCTGAAATGAATGCTTTGGTTTATGCAGTGTGTTTGTGTTTCCCACTGGAGTGTTTAGCATTGTGAAGCCGTGGTTTCTTTCTTTACTGCTGCAGAGCATCACCACGAAGGAGAGTCTGGAGCTTTGGAAAAGGGAAGATGCAGCTTAGCTGCTGTAAAATGGATGGAGGAATCTTAATTTACAGCGAAAATGCTTTCCTCTTGACTTTAAAAAAATGCTATTGTGCATTAATTTACATTGCAGATAATTAATTAAAAATGAAGAAAAATATTCCACAGAGGCTTTTTAGAAAGGACTCTGGGGTCCAGAAATAGTATTAAGAGGGGAACCAATTAAAGATTTATCTGAGAATGAATAATTTTGCCAGGACTTTGGCAGTGGCTTTGGAACTGGCTGAAGTCACATTTGTTGTAGCTTTACCTTGTTGCATGCACATCCATAAAATCCTTCTTATGTTTGCTAAGAGACAGACATATCAAGGAAGAGGTAATCTTTCCATAAGAAAGCATGATACCTGTCTTCCCTAATATGCTGCATAAGTATCACATAAAAAAAATGTGACAGTACTTTTCCTAAACACCCAAAATTTTAAACATGCATTTTGTAGGAAATGTAGTTCAATCTCATGCTCAGAAATGCAGAGTTCATGCACTGTTTGAGAACCAGGATGGAAAAAAGGGTGAGGATCAGAACAGGACCAAGTCTGACAGAAACTCTCTCTTGTTTGAGATTGAATTATACTGAATCATACTGGCTCAGCCTCTCCATACACATTTTAAGAGCTGCCAAGACCCAAACATCCCATATAATATAAATCACTGGGAGGAAGTATCCCACGGGACAAATTCTGTGCAGTCCCCAAAACCACAGTCCTGACAGGGTTTTGTTGGTCCAAAAGGAAATGCTATTTTAGCCTTCCATAGTGGCTTGAGAAGATTTTAGCCCTCAGTTTATATAGTTTATATGTATGCAGTTGCATAATACATTGTTTATCTTCCTTCCTGTGTTTCTGCAGCTGGGAATATGGAACCTTGGCATGCTGTGGTAGCCTTTCCTAATTTCACACAAAATTTCTTTTTTTTTTTTTGGCCCAGTACACCATGACAAACTGATCCAGAGTTAGGTTGATCTCTGTCTGTTGCTCTCATTTGGTAGTCATCACCAACACTTTGGGGGTTTGCTCCCATGTAATGTTAGAAGAGAAACTTTAAAAATATTTGTGATTTTATACATCTATTTGTAAATATCAAGGTCACTGAGAATGAATTGCTACTCCCAAGTGCTTAGCTGGCTTTGGCCTTGTGAAGAGTATAGAAAAGTTGCAAAATCTTCATTTTTTATTACCACTCAGAGACTCAAAAGTAAGAGGAAATGTGTACTACCACTTACAAATATTTAACCAAACCTTTAAATAAACTGTAAAATACTGTGCAGATTTTCTGGCTGGCACAGGAGGGGAAAGGGAGACTAAAAAAAATCCCTCTTAAGATGGACACTTAAGTTTTTCCTCCTTCACTTCCTCTCCCATCCACTTTAATCCCCCTCTGAAGCTGTGGCACTGAGGACTCAGCTTAGGAGTGACCTGATGTAAATCATCTGCTTCCACTTGATCTGTTGCAGGAATAGACCTCAGGCCTGATATTTAAATTGGTATTTCACTTACTTCTGAAATAAGATGTTGAATCCATTTTTAAAAAGACCCACTTTTCAAGCCATATCAGCCCTCAGAAATTTCTACCCTCTTTAGTAAGAAATGCTGAGAGCTCATTGCTTGGAGAAAAAATCAGGACTAAAGAACCTCAGCCTAAGTTTTGGAGCATGTCTTAGACTCAAACTTTTCAAAGTCTAGCCCTTACATTTTATGCAAACTGCAAGAGGATAGTTTTATTAATTTCAGCTGGAGGTTATTTTCTCTTTTATCTTATTTTTCAAGGCATGTATGAGCAGAGGGAAAGGCTTCAAATCTATAGCTCATCAACTTTAAGAATTTTTTTTTTTTTTTAAGGCAGGATTCATATAATGTAGTACACAGGACATTTATTCATTAAACTCTTCCCTGGGGTCCCAGCAACTCCAGCCTTCCTACCGTATACTGGGTCGAGGGAGGCAGATCAAGCAAGACAAAGGAAAAAAACTCAGCCATTTTCAAGAAGACCTTATTATCTTTTAAGCCTTTTAGGGGTCTATCTACTTCATTCTGTGGTTGTTCTCTCTGCACTTTTCTGACACTGCTCTGCTGCTCAGTAAAGATAGCAGCAATTATGAACACCAGAAACCATATCCCCTCCAAAATAAAAATTAACATCACTTGGCAAAGATGTGTAAATAGCGCTTTCTAAAGATCAACCAAAAATAAAACATAGTCCTGAGAGGTGAAATAGGACTCCCTGGCCCATCATACCTTCAAAGCCTGAAAAATAACTAATGGCTTTCTGGCGTAATATCTGCATGTGAGACTTTGAACTTTCTAAGATACTGGATGGCTTAATTCAAGTACATGTGATCCTTAAATGTTTTCTGCTTTGAGTGATTACACAGGTAATTAAGGAGACACTGAGACAGGCGATCTGCTGGACCTCATCCTTGCAGACATGAAAAATTGGTTAGGAATGACAAAGTCAGGGGCAGCCTTCACTGCAGGAACCATGAGATGGTGGAGCTAAGCATTCTGAGAGGCTGAGGTCTCCAGTGCCTTGGTCTTGACTGGTATGAGCTCACTTCAGCAATCCCAGGCCTCTGGGAGATGAGGGAAAGTGGGAAAGACCAGAATAATCCTGATTTACTGTCAGGGAAGGGGGGAAAATATCATTAAGGTGTATTTGAAAAATTCAAAATTTTTCAAATTTGAAAAATATACAGCTCCACGCTACCTAATGGAATTCACTGCAAGAACCAAGACAGAGGCTTCAACCAAAACCAGTTTTAGGCTATTTCCCATTAACAGGGTGAGAGAGGTGTTTAAAGCACTAAAACTTGCTCCCAGACATTGAGGTGTTGGAACAGCACCATGTACAGAAGCTTCCTGTTTGGTGGAAACATTTCCAAACACAGATTCAGAGCAGTTCAAGCTGTAGCTGTGCCTGCCTTTACCCTCTGCTGTGTCCTGTGTGGAAAGAACTCCAACTGGCAAACAGAGATGCCCTAAAACCAATAACATCACAGCTTCTTGTAACTGTTTGGTTACAGCTGTCTACCCACAGGCTGTAGAAGAAAGATGTTTTCAGGAAAATCCTGCTTGCCTAGATCATTTTTGAGAAAACTTATTTTTTTTTAGTAAGTGAAAACTTTATATTTTTTTTCAGTAAGTGTTCTGCATTTTTATTTTTCTGAATTTGTTTTGCAACTGGATAATAAGCCAAAAAATATTGATTCCATTGTGTTCTACAATCTCAATGACCAAAGCATAATTCATTCCTTTTTCCCCTCAAAGCATTTAAGAGCCAGGTAATTTGAACAATTCTAGCATCTTCCTTGCTTTTGTACTCCACACAGTAAAAGCTAAAATTATGCACAAGATTCATCAAAGCTGAGCTGTGTTGCTAAGAAGTGTGTAACTCAGATATAGAATGAGCCATTTAAAGAAGTTATTGATGCCAACATTAAATTTACAATTATTCATAAAAGAAAACCATTTGAAGAATTCCCCACGCTGCAACTACACAAAATAGTTTGCTACGCATAAGAAGTTACATTTATTAATAGCCTTTTTTGCCAGAATCTCATTTCACCAAAGGAAACTTCATCCTCCAATGGGAATAGGAATCACATGAACGTCACAGTTGCTACAAGTTTATTCACCATAACAAAAAAAGGCATCCAACTATCTGATAAAAATGACGTTTCAAAGTAGGCAGCTGTCTAGAATGTAGGACACAAGTAAACTTAGATGCAAAAAACTTTTGTAATTAATGAACATTATTAACTACACCTTTTTCCCCCCCAGGGGTTCATACATACTGCTAGAAACGTTTCATGCAAATCTTGTTTCTATATAATTTATGTTACATATGCTGTCAAAATTTCTTTATTGATGATGTTTCACTTATTCTCTTGTATATATATATAGATATAGATATCATATCTAGGCCCTTAGCTTTTCAGCCAACTGGGGTACTGTACTACCCGATTTAGAAACTTTTTAAGAAATATCCTGATTATGCTGAGTACAGTTTTCATGTGGCCCTAGGGATGGGCCACCATCACCACCTCCTTTTTTTTTTTTTAAAAATCTCTGAGAGTTTGTCAAAGTCTTCTAAGGAATAAGGAATTCACAGTTTCTGCTTTGAAGCAGGCCTTCCATAACAGGCTTGTACTTTTGGAATGTAACCAGCTTCTAACTTCCTTTGCTGGCCTGGAGTATGTTCAGGCATCTCCTGTCCAAGGCAGGATCTCAAATGAGACAAGACCAGAACCCCACTTTCCTTAATTTTCATGGTCCACACAAAGCATTCAGGGTCAGAGACCAAAACCTTTGGAAAAAAAGACTGCAAATGTGGCTCTGGGGCAGTATAAAAAGGCACCTCTGCAAAGTTAGAGCACCTTTTTCAATAGGTGTTCACATCATTTCGTGATAAACTTTTGCTTAGAAAAATATAGTTCTGTGGTTTTGAAGTGGTCATGTATGAGTACTCAATTAAGGAAATTGTGCCTACATCTGAAAAACTCAGAATTAATGAATAGCATAGAATAATAATTTAAATCTGACATTTGGTAAACTCTGGTTCTGGTTTATTGCAAACATAGGCAGTAAGTAGCCCTAGCCTATGCTCTGATTTTCTATTAGTGGTTAAAGTCCATTAAGCATGCTCCTAAACATATCCTGGTTTGTTTTCATCTGAAGATAATAAATTTCTATGGTTGGAGACCTCACCATAGTGTAAACCATGAAGGGCATGGACTAGGGTTTCTGTGTCAACCCATTGGCCTGGTCAGGGTTAAACCCTGATGTAGATGCACTAAGACACAGCTCAGGGCTTTAGATATCTTCTATTGCATCAGGAACTGCTGCTTTTATCTGGTTTGAGGTCGTTCAGTCTGCATTTAGGGGAACCTTGACATACTTGTGCTGACTTTCATGGCTCTAACTTGGGTCTTTGGGTGCTTGTGACCTAAAAAAGCTGCCTGTGAATGCTCTGTGCTCAGAAGGAATCCCTGACTTGTGTTTATAGTGGTATTCATAGTTCAAGAGTGGTACTGTCAGGTCAATTCTCTACTTTTACATAAAGCACATATTTTCTTCCTTCTTGCATTACCATCTCCATAACAACCCGTCCTCAGCCTATTCCAGGACTTACCCAGGCTGCCTAAAGGGCAGTCAAACAGGCTTCTTTTGCCATGCATGTCCATTTTATTTACTGTCTAATGTAAAATAAGCCCCTTCCCTTTTTTTTTTTTTTTAATTTTTTAATTCCAGTATCAGTTTTACTCACCATGTCAGGCTGCTCTAAGACCTCCGTTCTAACAGCTCACATGAAGATGAAAATGGCAGAACAGGCATATGAATCTGGCTTCTCACAGCAGATGGATGTCTTAACTACTGACTCTTCTGAAATGAATGAACTCTGTTCTCCTCTTCTTCTTCCCACTCTCGCTGGAAATTAAAATCTGGACCTGTGAAATTTTTTCCAATTAAAGTTTCAATGATTTTGGCATGTTCTAACAAAACCATTGCATCAAGAATGCCTTATACATAATTGGTTGAGCCAACAGATGTCACATTATGGCTTAAGCCCTCCTGAGCAATAAAGATCAGAAAGTGGCATTTTTAATAAAAGAGCTTTTTCGTCAGTAAAACCCGAGACATGACCAGTAGATAGATTAATGTCTGTGTGCATCCAAGTTGCCCACAGATGGTAGAATAATCTTGGACTGGTTTTCTTGGGCAATGACTTGAGATTTTCTTCATAAAACATTTTTCTAAAAGCCATTAAGGTCTGTCAGATTAAAATAAAATCTGCAATGCCTTGAGGAGTCAGCAAAAAACCCACGAAATTATAAAATTAATTTCTGTTTATATGTCAAGCTCAACTCTGTTTTCAAAATATAACCAGGAGCTAATTTTCCAGTAACCACTCTTATAGGCACTTGATGAAAATCTATTGTGTAATTACAATAATATTTCCAATATATGCTTATCCAACATTTTCAGGTATCTTATCACAATTTCAAATCGTTCTTGATCTAAACCTAAACCCCAATAAATAACACATTATGTCCAAGGACACATTTGGTCATTTGATGTCATAATTTTGAGAAATGCCACTTACGTTTTGGAAGCAAAAGAGAATACTCTGCCTCTCATTGTCTTTGAGCAGATATTTACTCTATTGTATAGCCATGTGTAGAGCCATTCCCCATGGGATTTCAGACCATTTTCCTTTTTTGGCTGTTCCTACCCTGACGTGCTGCGTGCCAATTCAACCTTGTTCTATTTGCATCTATGTGATAGGATTGATCATGCAGCAAGTGTGTTCCCATAGTGGAGTAATTTTTACAGGGCTAACAATTGCGCTGTGTTAAACTCATCTGAGAGCCAGAGAAGGAAAAATCCTCCACGATTTCACTAGCCGGTCATGCCAAAGAATTAATTCTAAAAACTAAATTAATTTACATAAACCCCATCTCTCCCTGCTGTTTTTTGTGATCAGTATTAGATTATTTGTTATACTCTGTTGTCAGATGTCACTGGCAGAGTACCAGCATCAGAGAGTGGCTATGCTTCCAGCAGAAAGAAGTTTGGTAACCTTGACAAATTTTCTTTGGTTGCCTCTACAAGGATTACATGCTACTATGGCCAGAACAAGCAGTGAGCTGTGATGCATTTTGTTGGAGGCTTTGTTGTCTATCCTTATCCAGAATAGGAGGTAGTAGATGATTTATACATCTATTAAGCTATGTATTAAATATCTATAGAATGCATGTTGTCTTATTTGCATGTATATATATACATCCAAATATATATTTTTATATATATATTATATTTTATATATATATAGATATATACACATATATACGTATATAAAGGCTGTATAAACAGCAAAACTGATGTTTGTGAAAGCCCCCAAAACAAAGAAAAGAGAGGTGGAGAAGGTGGAACAGTTTTCTGATGTAAGTTGAAGAAGCATTAAATAACCTGAGGAATGATGGCAGGTGTCTGGAACATGGCCCAGAACACCCAGAGGATCAGAACACAAGCAGGAGGATTTTGGTGATTCACAGGCTTCTAGCACAGAGATGGATAACACACTAAGAGTCTTCTTTAAAGAGTCTTCTGCTAAAGAGAGCTTTAGCATGTCTAAGACTCACAGGAGACAAAACTCCTCACCACCTCCCATTCAGGATGACAAAAAGGAGGAACAGGAGGATGAACATCAGAATGACCACTTGTGCAGTTTCTGCAGTTTTACTTGGCATGTGAGAGTTTCCAAAACCCTCTTCTCACCTTGTTTCCTCCCACCTGCAGTTCATCCAACCAGGAGGACATTTTCCCTTCCATGGTGGGGCTTTATTTCCTCTCAAAATTAAAGCCTCCATGAAAAAGTCTCCCCTTCAAAAGTTCAGTCAAAACCAAAGCCTTTCAAGAGAAATTAACTTCAGCTTCATTAAGGAGTGGAGGGGTTTTTTTTTAAGGAAAAACATTGGGTTGAAAAACTAACAGCCAGCTCTAGATCATGCCACTTGTAAGCTGCAGTGCAGTCGTGTGGTGCTTAAAGCTAATTGCTCATAAAGTTGAACACTCCTTTACATGTGCTACTACCACATCCTTCACCAAACTTCAAAAGAAGGGGCTTGGAACTGCAGATAGCCTCTAAACTCTTAAACTGTTTTTTCTCTGCTCACATTTCTTTACAGTCCGCACAGGAGAGTTATTATATTTCTCTAACTGACAGCAAAGACTGAGCCAAAGTCTCCTCCTTCTCCTGATTTACAGGAATATAATAATTCTCAAGTCAACTGAGCTAAAACTGGTGTAAACAAGAAGAACCAGGCCCCCAGGACCAGGAGTACTGCAGGAGCAGTCATCACTTTTAAAACATGGCAAGGTTTCAGAAAAGCACTGCAGATGCTTTGGCTCTGTCCCTCGTTCAAGCTGAGCACTGCTCTTTGCTGCTGCACTTTGCTTATTTCTACCAAGTCTCTTTAGGCATTCATGCTAATACCTTGTACTTGATAGGAGTTGAGTGTTTCATAATTAAGCACGCATAGATGAAATACCCAAAACTACATTAAGCTTAAACACATTTTCAAAAAGTTGTAAAACACTCTTGCCAGATTCTGTACTCTCAAATGGATTAATCTGAAAAACAACTGGGACTCAATTTAGACCTTCCTGGCAGCAAGCAGGAGAAACGTCAAGCCCAATATTTTACTTTATTGAAGACCCTCTTAGGAGTCCATCAGAAGGAACTCTTATCTGCCTGGTAGCCAGCGATCAGTGGGAGGTAATATTTAGTTTATTAATGTGGCTTTGATTTTTTTTCCACACTGTTGATGAATAGTAGTAAACTAAGACCTTGATCCAATTTCCCCTTCTCCCTTTCTGCAGAAAAGGCAGTGAAACATAGATAAAGTTAACAAGATCCTGCATAATATCAAACTGCATTTGGTAGGTCCCAAGCTTACCAGACACAGAGTTTATTTGTACACTAGGATGTCTTCACTAAAACATATGCACAGAAACTGAGCACAATTTAACAGACCCTGTGCTGAAGTCAAGGTTAATTTTGAAATAACCCTTCAGTCTCAAGGCAACAGTATGGATTAGTAAGTGTTTTTGTTGCACAGAAGAGTGGCTTTCACTGGTACTTGACAGAGCAGGTAAACCACTGCAGAGTTCTGATCATAAATAGACTGCAGCTTAGTTACCAGCAATGGATTTTAAAAATAAAAGGAGTCAGTGCAAATGGCAAAAAGTTTTTTGCCATGTTTTCTTGTCAATAAATCAGAATGAATCACAGATTCAGGCAGAGATGCTGTCTCAAATGTTATGATTCATGTCTCCCATCACATTACTTTTGACTTATACTGTTATTTGTGGGGTCTAAGGTTGTGTTCTTGGGGAGTGAGAGTATGGTGGGGCTAAAACAGCTGACTGGGGTAAAACTCAAGTGGAATAAACACTCAGAGCATGAGAATACAGTAGAAAGTAAAGGCAGGAATTCTTGACTAATCCTGTATGACAGTGAAGGACATATGGAGCTCCTGACTTCCAGTGATGACTTCAGGGGGGCTCTGGAGTGCCTAACTGCTATTGGCAGAGGTGTGAACACTTCACAGGCCATTCCACATAATTTAAAAGCTAACAGGCAGGCAATTAATGTTGTAGAAAAAACCTTCAGACTGATGCTCTGGCCTTCAGCAGAGAGATACTTCACTGATGAAGTCTGGATTGCATAAATATCCCGGCCATGCTGATGAAGTTTTCTGTGCTTGGTTGTAGCCTGCACTCCATGCTAAAGGTGTTAATGGGATTTGATTTACTTTCCACCAAGGACAGAAAGAGGAGAAGTATGATCCTAAGTGAAAGTTTTCATAACTTTCAGTGGCAAATGCAAGCTTGAAACCTGGTTTCCAGCAGAGCAGGAAAGCAGAGACCGAGAAGAGACAGAAGTGGTGTGTATGTCAACATCTGCGGCAAAGTAAGCTAGCTCCACTAAGGTTTGGTATTTTGCAATGATCTCAATAAATGGGGAACTGATCCCAAAAAAACTGGAAGATAATGATACATCTACAATTAAGAAGCAGAAATAACCACTGGCCAATGAACTTAGAAATACAGACATAAATGTACCCAAAAAAAAACCCAAAAACCAACTTACAGAAGTACAGCAGTTGTTCACAGATTTTGAAAGACCCTTATGAATATGCAGTCTGAAGTGATAAGGGAGAGAAAACATTAATTTGAATTGTATTAATGTGTCCAAGTCTAAGCAATTAAGCTTGTTTCCATCCTTCTCTCCATTTTGAGGCAAGCAGAAGTTCAGGAAATAATGAGTGCTTGCAATGATTTATTGACTCACTGGTGGCTTAAGAGGATGTCAGAAACACTTATGGTTTTTGTCTCAAAATTAGCAAACAACAATTAGACTGTGCAATACAAGCATCTACATAGGAAAGGAATCACTTTATCACACATGATCAACATTGAATAAAATACTTAGGAAAGGTGTCCTAACTCTGACCTCTGATTCAACAAGTGGTGTGCCAAGAAGTGGATTATTCCTAAGGGAAAAGTGTGATTCTTACTGATTTTGATTATTTATTTTTTTTTAATATTAGAGAGGATACAATTTGAAGAACCAAGACCTAGAAGTTTAAAGTCCTCAGAAAAAAGAAAACCAGGTCTACCTTTAGTGGTAACATGCAACTCCTTTTTCAACAATATTTTAAGATTGTTTTATTCCTTCCCCTATTTTTTGGGGTCTGCTGTAAGACATCTGTTCCTTAAAATGGCTACTTCTGTTATTACATATTGGTAGCTCTAATAAAATTGTGTTTATCCACAGATATATAAAACAAACAGCATTTTTCTAGTATTTATATATAGTATTTACAAAAAAGGTTTCCAGTGTGGAAGTCAATCCAACCTAATCACAGATTTTCTGTCACATTTACCTTGGTACCAGGACTCCTATCCATCTAGGAAATTATTTCTTGTAGAGATACAGGGCCAAATTCTCCTGTCAGTTACACCAGTATGCACTTGGAGAGCCTCCAAATTAGCTAAAAATCAACAGAGGTAGCTTAATATGTTCTGGTGTAAATCAGAAGAGTATTTGGCTTCTGATCTTTTGATAATTATTCAAGAGTAAACAGCTCTCAGTTGCATCACAGGAGAGCCCTGGAATGTGAAATATCAGAAAATCGCAAATACACTAAAACCGTAAAATTAAGGAATGTAGCACAAAATGCCCCTTGTTTGCTGTCCCACCCATTGTCATTGTTTTGCAGAATACCCTTTTGAGCACTGACCTGCGCTAGATCATGCCCAGGATGCTGGTTTATTGTGTTTGGTACCTTGCAGCTGCCAGTGCCTTAGGAGATGAGAGTTTGTAGCAACACATGGCAAGAGGGGATCTGTGCGCCCATGCTTCATTACTTCTTGACCTTTCAGATGATACCCAATTGAAAAAGGATCAGCTTTTACATCTGGCAAAAGCCTAATTTACTAATGTGCTGTCCTCCTGAGTCGCTGCTGCAACATGTCTGCTGAACTTGGATATCTTGACCCCTCTCAGTTCATTGTTGCTCAGTTATTTACTTTTGACATGCACCCATAATCTTGGGGTTACTTTGGGAGCTTCAAAATTTGGGGTGGAGGCATGAATGGACTTTATATTTGAAATGAAAGAAAACCAATGATGAATTTTTAACCCAAAATTTTCAAGTCAGTCATTTACCAAAGGAAAAAAAAATTAAAAACAAAACAACAATAGAAACACCAGACAAACCCCATAACAGAATAAGAAAGAAACAAAACAAACAAACAAAAAAAACCAAAACCACAAAAACCCAACCTCATATACTGCCAAGAAATTTAACTTGGCTCAGAGCCTCAGCATGTTAATTAGGTCATTGCTTCCAGAGTTTTCTTCCCACAGTACCTTTAGAAGAAAGGAACTATGGGTTCCATGTCCTACCTGCCCCACCAGCTCTCTAACCCCACACAAAGAGGGTTATTCTGAACTGGACCAGGGAGGGGAGATGAACCTTGGCTTTAACTCTCAGTAGAAATGCCTATTTTCAGTTAATATTTTCTTCTATTATTTTAAGTCATCTCAGCTTCTGAGATCCAGTTCACTTCTTAAACCACAGAAGTGTTGGTGCAGAGATGGCTACACAGGAGTGAGGATATGGGAAGGAAAGCACAGGGTGGTAGCAGTGTCAGTTTCTATTGGCTCAAAGTCACAGTGGCCACAAGATAATGTTTCATAGAAAACATATGTAACGACATCAAAAGAAACTATTTTCTAAAAGTTAAATGTCATCATGTGATCACATATAAATTCTGCTCCATTATTAGCCATCTGCTTCTTCTAAAAGTTACCCATTTCAAAGCTTGAAGCTATTAACCACCAAATTTCACTTCTGGAATGGGTTCCTTCTCCCAGCTTTTTCTTCTACACATAAGACTATAATCCTACCCTGAATATCTGGATTACTGAAACACAGAGTATAATATAGAAAAAATTGTCGTAGTGACTTTTTTTTTTTTTTTTTGCATAAGAGCTCCAGTGAGCAGTACAGCCTTCTATCTTCCTTTGCTCTTTTTTTTTTATTTGCCTATTTTTAAGGGTGGGATTTTTCACAGCTGGCTAGTATGGTGTGAGCTCAATCCCTTTTCTGAAAACTTGGGCATGAGTGACTGTCCCGTGCTCTCCAGCACAGCTGCTTCCTGTGCATGTGCATATTGAGTCTGATCAGGTCCTCAGCCAGCAACATTCCCAGACATGATCTCTGATTTGAAAGACTTGGCCTGCTTGGCTTTCTTGTAAAGGGATTTAGTCAGTTTTGCCTCAGTAAACTGGGACAAAACCCAACAGCTGCTTGGGAAACAGGTCTTTCAGTATCAGAAATCACTTTACAATAGTACTTAGCAAGACATAAATTAGCAATCAGCTTTTAACCTAGGACTGGTTCTTCCTCACTTAAGAGAGGAAGTGCCAGGTGAGCCTCCACCACATCATTTTCTTTGTGAAACCAAGAGGATGGAGAGGAGAGAAGCATTAACCCCATGCTAGTGCCAGCTATTCCCTGCACATTCCCATGTCCTTCCAAATGGTTTTATTTTGTTTCAATCAGTAGGCAAGGTGGGTTCTACCTTCAGTACATGCTTTACAAACACCTAGGCTTCTTTCTTTGAATAATATGTCTCAGATCAAAAAGATCGAAATTTTGCACTTTGATAACAGCTCTGTGATTAACACAGTTTGCTGGAAAATCCTCTGGTATCTCCAGCACCAAAGGCAAGTAGTCTGGATTTCCTCCAAGACAGATTTTGTAAAAGTCCTCTCAGATAAGGAAGTCATTCTGCTCCCTGAGGTCACACACTCACAAGGCTTTAAAAATGGACAAAGAACCAAACAGCTTCCTGAAGACAGGTTGGGAATACTCTGGGAATGATTCCTTGTCATCTGCAAAAGCAAGTTTTAATTTCTGCCTTCATGACTCATTCACAGAGGTGTTCCCCATCCATGCCAGCACCATCCACAAATCCATGAAAAGCTGCCATCCTATGGATATAGCTAAAAACTGACTAAATTGAAATAAAGAACCGGGAGTGCAATTGCAGAAAAAGGTGGGAAGAAATCACATGGTATCTGAAATTTTCTGAACCAATTGTACTGGGATTATCACATGCCAAAGCTTGTAATTTGGCATTGCAATGCAAAAGCTAGAGTCCAGCAACAAATGTTGAACATCCCTATCAACTATTTCTCTTTGTTTGGGATCCATGAAAGCAAAGTCAGTGGAAAAGAATGAAACTGAAGCCCACACAGGAAAGAATATGCTGTACTGTGTGTGTAGGCAAAACAAAAAGTCTGTCCCATGTATTCTTAGAAAATTGTGGTATCTGTTATCATAGGCATTGCCATTTCACAGAGATGGAGACCACACATTTAATTCTTTTCTATAGGTTTTTTTAAAAGGTGGTTTCAAGCTACTCTCTGAGGAGCAGAGCTGGTTAATTGTAGCCCTGCTGGATTCCACATATCACAAAGGGCTCAACAAGAGCTAAAGAAAGAGAGTTTAATCAGATCTGGAAAAGATGGTTCTTAATGGAAGTGAATTCTGCAGAGGATGATAATCATTAAAACTGAGGAGTTAATCAAAAATCCTAAAACAAGAAGGGAAATTTGAAGCATCCAGGAAACATTATCCTGCCTCCTTAAAAAGTAGGTGAAACAAAGAAAAGCACAATTAATAAAAGGCTTTAAAAGCAAAAGACAAAATGGTCATTTCTCAGTCACCTCCTCAGTCACAGAAAAGGGGAAGTTCTGATTCCTGAGTCAGAATCACAGGACAGGTTATTGCATGGTGATTACTTTGAGACGGTGATTAAAGGAGTAATTTAAAACACTAGGATTACTAAAGGAAAGGGGAAGTTAAAACTGCCTTGGGAAAATTATTCCACATCCTCTACAAAGAAGGAAAATAACCTATCCTTGAATGCCACTCTGGAGGACATAATTAAAGAGGAATGAGAACTCCCTAACAAAGGAAAGTGTTTTAATGGGGCACTACATGAAACACGGTGCCACAGAAAGGGAAAAGCCAGAGTGTGTGAGTGTTGGGAAGGGGGTGGGCTCAGTCCCAGCTCCAAAGGCAAGCTGTGGCCCCAGAAAACCAGAGAGGAGTCCTTCCAACACAGTATCACTGCCCTGTGTGCCCCTTTAATAAGGAAGTGGAAGGCACTTCTGAGATTAAATGATGAGACTGCAGCTGCTTCTTTGCTGACGCCCTTCTTGGCCACCTGCTTTGCCAAGATGATTTTAGCACAGCACCATGAGAGAAAAGAATGAGCCTGTGCTAAGCTTAAACATGCTAAGTCACTAAAATGTAAAATATTTTTGTCCCCAATTACCAGTACTAATGGCTTCCTGTCTTCTACAGCTCTGTTGCTTTGATTTTTCAACCTTGGTTTTCAACCTTGACCAGCTGGGCAAAGCCCAGGGCTGCAACTGGTCTGATTTCAGTGTTGACCCTGCTTGGAGCAGGAGGTTGTAGCCCTGAGCTCCTCCCTTACCTGAATGACCATGACTTTGTCTCTCTGGCTAAGGTCACTGTAAAATGAGTTCTCTATAACAGAATCATATTATCACACTGATTTTAGAGAAGATCTATAACAAGGTAGAACACAATGCTGAAGGGATACAGTGCTCCTACTAACTTTTGAGTGTTCTTCAAAACATAGATGAAAATACTTTGGACAAATAATATATTTAGGAAAACATTTTGATTAAACAAAACAAAAAAAAATTAAAAAGCATCTCCCCAGAGAGCAACAAAAATAGAAAGTTAAGGCAAATTCTTACTGGGGTGTGAAATGAAACCTAATTTAGAAGAAATGTCCTTAAAACGGATGTCTTATGTCTTGAAGCAGTAGCCCCAAATAGCAAGAAAAGCTAATGTAAATCCCCCATTACTAAGTTTAGGGTGGTTTTGGCCCTGCAAGCATCCCATCTACCTCATAGCTGGTTACAACTTGAATTTATTGTACGTGACTGTCAGACCACTATTTAAGGTATTAATTTTCAGGCTGCAGCCAGAAACATGAAGTCTTGGGCCAGAATAACTGATATAATAGCATCTCATCTTCACAATAAGATTTCTTTTTAAGCTGCATACCTTATCAACCCATCCAGCAGGCAATAGCTTCCATCAAAGAACTTAAACCTGCAGCCATGGCCTCAACCTGTTCCTTGGGAGCCCAAGAACTGTGGGATTGCTTACTCTGAGGGCATGTTCTGTGAAATATTACACTTTTCAATAAGTCTGGGCACAATCACAGCACCCACCTGCACCACCCCAAAGCTGTGCCCTCCTTGTGTGAGCCACATTGTCCCAGCTCCTGCAGAGCACAGCAGGGTGACTGCAAGAGCTGCTGCTTCTTCTTGCCCAAAGTATGGGGCAGACCCACATGGGAATCTCCAGCAGGGGCAAAACCTATTTCTCCTCCCCAAGGCTAGAAGCAGAAAAATCAGGGATACCTCTCTTTATATTTACCCCCATCTGAAACTCTGATCCAGCTGTTTGTATCCAGAAAATACCATTAAAAGACACACACTCATCTCTGAAGACACTGTAAAACAGACACTGCTTTTTGTCCTTAAACAAGGAAATTGACACTACAGCACTTTGAGCAGCACTTGAGAGGAAGGCCCTGGTACCCACAACCTGTAAGCTCCAGTCACTTATCCAACATGTATATGCATGGGCCATTATCTTTCCTGTATTTCAAACCAACACTTTGCAGGAGAGTATCCATTTTCCAGAAAACATTATACAAAGGTCCTCTATTTAAACCCTGAACTTTAAGCTTAATGGCTACCTCAATCACATTCACAGGGGGAATATCTTCTTACTCAGCATTCAAAATCACCAAGTTCCTACAGACCTGCAAGAAAGCATTTTAAAACTGCTTATGGCCTCTTAACCAGCTACATTTTCTTCCTACACATAGACATTTGCAGAATGAAAATATCAGTTATTTATCTGCATCAGATCTAAGAGACACAGGTATGAAAGGCGCACTCCTGTGCTTTATTGCCATTTTTACCCAC
>NC_050482.2:69707932-69750432 GCF_012460135.2 Molothrus ater | reverse complement strand
GAGACCTTCAAGACCATCAAGTCCAACCCAGCCCCAACACCTCAACCAAACCCTGGCACCCAGTGCCACATCCAGGCTTTGTTAAACACACCCAGGGATGTGGTGACTCCACCACCTCCCCAGACAGCCATTCCAGAAATTTATTCCTCTTTCTGTGAAAAACTTTTTCCTGCTATCCAACCTACATTTCCCTTGGTGCAGCTTGAGGCTGTGTCCTCCGGTTGTGTCAGTGCTGCCTGAAGACAGAGCCCAGCCCCAGCTGAGCACAGGCACCTTTCAGGAGCTGTGCAGAGTGATGAGGGCACCCCTGAGTCTCCTTTTCTCCAGGCTGAGCACCCCCAGCTCCCTCAGTGGTTCTTCACAGGGTTTGTGTTTCCAGCCCCTCTCCAGCCTCGTTGCCTCCTCACGATGCACTCAAGTGTCCCAAGGTTCTTCCCAAACTGAAGGACCAGAGCTGAACACAGCACTTGAGGTGTGCCCTCACCAGGGACAGGGGCAGAGGGACCTCCCTGCTCCTGATGGCCACACCATTCCTGATCCAGGAATACAGGGATTTTAGAGCCAGCCTCTCATTTCAGAGACAGCACCACGACACCAGCACCTCACTGCCGACACAGCTCTCAGCAGTGTGGTTGCAGCTTGTGCACGTGGACTGACCTCCATTCAAACTCCTGAACTGGAAATCAGGGAGCCATGTAGCTACAGCAGCATGAAGCTGCTTATCCAAAGCTCACCAAGACCACACTGACCTTTGGGCAGCTTGTTATCAGGTGCTCAAGGGAACCAATTGAAAGCTGCACTCACCTTGGGCTGAAACACTGATTTCCTTGGAAGTGCCTTCCACCAGTTTGCCTGTATGGCTTTGTGTGGCTGCTCCTCCCTTTGTTTAGCCCATCTTCACCACACTCTTTTCTGATAATCTTCTCTGTCTGCTGACACAGCCCTACCTGGCATATGGGGCTGGTTCTGTAACTTTAGCTTTGTAAATAATTCCAGCACCACAACACATGACAAAACCAAAACATAAAATCTGCAACTCTGAAAGCCACACCTTTTGGATGCACTAAGACATGGTATGGAAGAAAAGGGAGCAAATAGAAGGGGACAGTAAATCAGGAAACATTTATTTTGCACTTTTTGGGGTCCAAAATCTCCCTGTGACACAAGCCGTGTATGATGTTTAATAGAAAAGGAGCTATGTAACCCTTTGGTAAAATCAAACATCTACTTAAGGACAGTTTGTAAGCAAAATCAAAACTTAGAAAGCAGGAAAAAAAAAAGCTACAGTTTTAAAACTTCAATGCTTTAGAGACTAATAAATGGCTGTCCATTTTGAATAGGTTCCAGTACTGACGTGTTGTCTCATCAGTAAATAAAGATGTTAACAGTTTACTTTTCTTGACAATTAACAAATTGTTTTTAAATATCAAGACCAAATGTTGGCATTCTCCATAAATCTCTGCATCAAACAGGTGCCCACAAGATACACTTGCCAGACTTAAGTATATATGAAAGCCAAATATAAATACAGTTATCATAGTGCTTCCAGTACTTAGAGCCAAATTCGACACTGATGAAATATCACTGAATAAAGTTGTGTCCTCAATGATGAAACTGGCTCTTCCTTTAAAAACCGGTTCCATAATTCAAATACAACACTGCTTTTGTTTTCAGATAACATGGAAGTAAATACTTTTCACCATTCAAATTCATTAAGCAAAGGGGGTTGTAGTTCTAGGTGGAAGAGAAGAGAAAGGCAAAGAAAGGCAAAGAGACCCTTTCCTAATATGAAAGGGTCTTCACATGCTTAAAATCTTCAGTTGTACTTCATCATTAATTCTGAAAGATATTTTCTTAGTCTGGAAGTCAAATTTCTGGTGGGTGCCTTCTCAGGGCTAAGATTTAACTTCAAATGGAAAAATACTTTGCAGCTGAAAAAGAGAATTTAAAAGTAGTTGATAGCCTTCTCAATGATGGATATCTAAGGAAATTTAGAAACAAAAGGACTGAGATGCAGAGGTTTAAGAAAAATGAGGCAGGCTGAGGCCACCAAAGTATCTGTGGTGGCCAGCAGGTCCAGGGGGTTGACTGTGCCCTGTGTGCACTCTGGTCAGATCCCACATGGAGTGCTGCATCCAGCCCTGGGGTCCTCAGTGTAGGAAAGATGTGCTGGAGCAGATCCAGAGGAAGGCCACAGAGCTGATCACAGGGATGGAGCAGCTCTCCTGTAAGGATGGGCTGAGAGAGGTGGGGCTGGTTCAGCCTGCAGAAGAGAAGCTCTGGGGAGACCTTAGGGCAGCCTTCCAGTACCTAAAGGGGGCTTTAAGGAAGATGGGGACAGGGCCTGCTGCAATAGGACAGTGGATAATGGTTCTAAATTACAGAAGGGTAGATTTAGACTAGATATGACAAAGAGGGCAGTGAGGCACTGGAAATTGTTGCCCAGAGAAATGGTGGATGCTCCATCCCTGGAAACATTCAAGGTCAGGTGGGACAGGGCTCTGAGCAACCTGATGGAGTTGATGGCCCTGCTTGCTAAAGTTGGAGGTTAAACTAGGTGACCTGTAAAGGCCCCTTCTGACCCAAACTATTCTGATTCTATCATCTAATGGCAGGTCTTCATAGCCTACACTCAGAGAAATCACAGAAAAGTTGTGGCTGGGGTCAGTTCAGACAGATTCCCTTTGCAGGTCACACATGTTGAGGACAGACATCTCATCCTCCATGTAAGAAAAAATTACATTTGCTGTATCATGTATTACTCAAAAAGATGAAGATTTAAAAATTTTTCTTACTCCTACCTCTGTCTCCCTGTAGCACCCAGGTATTTCTTTCCCATTTCTGGTCTCTTAACCCTTTCTGGAAGCTACACACTATTCCATTCCCCCACAGCTATCACTTAGTCAGCTTAAGTGATTCCATAATAGAATATATTAAAATTCTTATCTTTGAGCTGCCCTGATGTATCATCATACAACAGGATCTGTCACTATGTTTGAACATCCTTATTTAATATGTTAGGATGTTATCTGCAATATGTCATATTGCTGTCCCTGGCTGTACCCTAATACATGAGGAAAAGCAGTGGGAAGAAAACACCCAGGCTGAGCAGGAGTGAAGAACAAATCCTGAAAAAGCACTGGGAATTTGACAGAGTTCACAAAAGAAGGTGTAAAATATTTGCCAGTCGAGTAACGTTTGGACCCTATGAAGTTCCTCTTTCTCCTCGCTGTAGAAGGATTGAGATGATTCAATAGCAGCAGTATTTTTAAAAGTACTTTTTAAAGTAGTATTTTAAAAAAGTGTAATAATTTTGAAAGTAGACTATAAATGAGCTGTGTAGCAATACTCATTGATGCACTCAGAATCAGAACAGAAACTGAATAGCTAGCAAAATTTATAATGCAATTAGGTGGTTTTTGGGCCGTATTCCTACTAATCCTTATTTTCTTTTTGCTGAAGAGTAAAACATACAGTAATTAGTGTCAGCTATAGTGGTCTCACCCAGATGTGTGCAAAATGTAAACATGAAATTAACATGCCTTAAAATGTCAGCCCTTTTAAAACACTATGTTAATATTTTTTAAATCGGGCTAATAAACATCTGTTCAGGAGGAAATCGATCAGTTACTTGTACTGAGAGAGTGAAGGAAAGAAAAAGGTAATACTTTCATTAAAAATAGTGATTACTGAAGCATCACTGATCTGTTCTCACTCACATCAGTGCTCTAATATTTGTTAGGACAGTGGAACACATGGACACCCTGTGGTTGAGTTTGCCAGGAAAATTCCTTTGAGCTTTGTTTGTACTTTTGATATATTTAGGTAATAGTAGAGATAAAATAACACATGTTCTGATAACTCAATTTACACATGAATTAAAGAAATACACACATATTCATAATTAAAATAATCAAATATTAATTATCACAATTCAAGCCATTTTGTGTAAATGTGAAGGACAATACAGAAAATAAGAGTTTTGGTTGCATGGATTTAAGAACCTGGCAAGATCTTGGAAATGCTCAGAGAGGAGCCAAATGGCAACAGCAAAATCAAACACTGTTTTTGACATGGCATCTGTCTGGTAAATATGGGTGTCTGTGTGCTCCATCATCTTGTCAAGGGAAAATAACTCCAATAGTGTGGAGTTCAGAGGTAGAGATATACATGAACATAAACTTCAATGGTTTTTGAGAGGCAGGGACAGAGACAGGAAAGCACTTTCCTCCATGAAGGAAGCAAGGTCATTTTTCTGCGAAAAGAACTGCTTTTGTGGTGACTTCTATCTGGGAAACAGTGCTCCCGTAGCCTGAGAGGATGCTCCTCTATAATCCCCAGGACTCTTTCATAAGAATTCAGCAACACTGAAACTCATCCTCCTCTATAAGAAATGACAAATTTTTACAATTAATCTGGAACCAGAGGGCCCAGGATACTTATTGCCTCTCTTGGGAAGGATATTTAGGATGTATCTTGTCTAATGATCCTCACCACACTTTCTCTGGGATGGGAAAAGTCTGGCCTGCACCTCTGGACCAGACCTTATTCACCACTTTGTAGTTTTTCTTACATTAAGTCTCAGCCCACTTCTTTCCTCTTAGCCAGCTAAGAGAAGACTTATCAAGAAGATTGCTTTAGACTCTAATTTAGAGTACTCTGGTTCGTACTCTTCCTCCCGCCAAAATCTTTCAAGAACCATTGAAAACACCATTTTTTCTGTGCTCTGGTACTTGATATATGCAAAGTGTGATTTCCAATTCATGAATATGAGGACAAATAACTGGATTCACAGTCATATTGGTCATGATCATGGTCATTAGATCAGAGTTACCTTCTAGGATAACATTTAAATTGTACCTTGGTTCATCACATGTGGCAGCTTTGGCAGAAACCTGTGTTTACATGTTCATAAACTATCAATGCCAGGAAATGACTGTGGTGTTGGGACATACATGGCATAGGACTTTATCTAATTTTCTATTTTTAAGCAAGCTGTTTTCCCAAGCAGTTCCAAGCCACAGCTCAGATAGACTGAATTAGAGCACATTGATTATGCAAAGAAAATAATATTATTTTAAAAAAATAAGAAAAGAGTCAGTTTCTTCCCATTCTGGACAACTTCAAAGGTCCTTCTGATGAGCCCTTGTCTTCTCCTTCATTCCCAAAGCTAGTCTCACATGCTCTAATGACTTAATATCAAACCATCAGCACTTTTACACAGAGTTTTGATACCAGCCAGCAAGCCAGGTCAAAAGGAGTTTCCTACAATGCTGCTGTGACTCTCCTAGAACAAGCAGCAAGCATTTATAACAGCTGGCTACCACCTCTCCCTTCATCTCTTGCTTCTCTGACACATGGAGATTTGTGAAAATGGGGGCAGGAAGACCACATTTAAAACTACAGCTCCACCCAAATTCATCCAGAAAGCACGTTTTTCTACATACTGGATTTTTTTATTTTTGCTTTATTTTATTTTGTTTTTGTGCAGAGACTGCACTCTGTTAGATGCAGTTCTGATTATAACCTGACCACCAAGCTTCCCAAACTGAATTCCTGCACCAATTAAAAGTAAAGGCTGTGGGTTTATGAAAGCCAGCAAATCTGTGAGTGAAAAGACACCTTACCAAAGGGTCAGAATTTGATATAAGGAAGAAAACATCCAAAAGCATGGAAGAAACGCTCCTCCTTTGGTAAAGAGTTCTGGTGCCGATACAAATCAGAAATTAATAATTGATTTCTTTACAGACTTTCTACTCTTGAGTCTAAGGAGGCAAAATAGTTTGAGAGCCCCACAAAGGCAGGGGAAAATATTATATATTTCCTACCTTCTGTACATTTCAATCCAATTGACCTCAGTAGGGTGGGATGGCCTCCCAGCCTCATGGCTGAAAATAATTTTGAATGCTCAATACAAAATTTAATATCTATTAGCTGGGAGAGAAAGGGAAAAAAAAAGGAGCTACCAAAGTTCATATTGGTTCATATATCTCAATTTGTAACAGCATCTTTGATCAAGGGACAGAGAAAAGCAAAGTTACTCAGGTAATTTCAAACTTTTTAACAGGGTTGCTATTTAATATAATTTTCCTACTCTATTACTCGTCCAGCATAAGCTGTTGTATATGATAAAACATTTTACCCTGTTTTTTTTAACATGCTGTTCCTCTCTCAGATTTCAACAGACAAGGAGACAGTGGAGGGGTGCATTTACTGCAGGAGGTTCCCTTTATCTGTTGTCTGGTTACAGGTTCAGCTAATAACACAGTCCCTATTCTTCAATATAGCCCATGTACTCATTTACATTTTTGTATTCCTTGCAGAAAGCAGAATATTCTAGAGGAAAAACAGTATTTAACAAGTTTTTTTTCTTGAGATGTTCTTCAGACAGGCTTTTGGGCAGTCAGCTATTGGAGTTGGGATGATACAGCTGAAATATTAGCATTCATTTTCTTATGCTAGATAGTAATGTTGCTACTGAATTTCTTTTATTGAAGACTCATTTTGTCTTTTGCTGAAGAAGTTAAAAGCCTTAACACCTGCCCTGAAGTCTGGAGTTATATCCCTGTCAATAATATTTTGAATTTTTGCAGAGTGAGCTGTTGCACAACTCTGTGTATCAAACAATCACTTGCCTGTATTTTCATTCTTTATGAAAATAATCTAAGCCTTTATTCCATGTCTTTCACTGTGTGGCACTACCTAATTTCATATCTTAGCATTTGAAAAACATTTCTTTATCTTCATAAACTTGGCTGAATTTAGTTACAAGTAAACAGTATTAGATTGATGGATCACAGAGAAATCAAGCAATACTCTAAAGCCATATCTAACTCCATTCTTTAAAAAATAACATTATCAGCAATTACACTTTATAGTCTTCCTGTAGTCAAACAGACCTGGAAAATTACAAAATACTCCCCACAAATAACAGCTTCACACTTTAAGTTGATAGCTATGGATCACCTTATCACAGTCTTCTGTTGAAAGAGCTATAGGTGAAGTGCCTGTCTTATCTTTAAAGATCAAACCTTATATTTCTTTTTTTTATAACACCAGCATTTACTTTAGATTCAGTCTATAAACTTCAGCAAAGCCTAATATTTACACAATTTTTTGTTTTTATTTTGCTTTTCTGAAATCACTACCAGCACCAAAGAGAGGAAAATACCACCCTAATAAAAAAAAAGTAATAAATCTATTGAAAACACATGGAAGTCATTTCTCAGAGGATCCTCACCATGCATATAATACTTTTTCTGTGGGTGAATATATGGCTATCTCACAGTTTAATCAGAACCAAAAAACACCACCAGTTTTCAAATTGCAGTAGTTTCCTGCTACAGATATTGATGATTCAGATTTGTTCTATAAAGAATTATGCAAAAAATTAAACATAAAAAATAAAATGAATGCAATCTAGGAGGAAAATTTACTAAATAGCAGCCTATGTTATTCACAATCCAAACAAAACACATTGGCTTAGCACAGAAATGACACTAAAGCAAAATACACAGTTCTCTCTTCTGTTTCTTTATGATATGTAAGTTTTGCAGACAACATAGTAATTGGTTTGTCCATTAGCTTGATAGCAGCATCAACTTATTTACATTTAATACCTGTAATAGTTCTATATTTCTGCATAAATGTGTTGCTATGCAGTGTTTTACTGAAAAAGAAAAGCAAAAAAGGAAAAAAAAAAAAGCCAATTCCAATGTAACCATTCATGCTTAAAACAACCTTTCCTTCATTAGAGCTGCCCAAAGCTGCTCTTAAACAAGAAACAGATCATAATCAATATAGGTGGTTTTATAAGTGAGAGAAGAGGTCAAATGAGCCCAGGCATATGTATATTTGCTTTTACAGACTTGGGCTGATTGATGACTTGAACTACCCTTGGAAGCAGGAAAAAAGGCAGAAGTTTCTGCTGTTTCATCATCTTGAGCTGCTTCAAGCAGATCATGAAAGGATGAATTCCTTGCCCACTGACTGATATGCACAGTCTGTGGCTTCTACTCCTCTGGAGCCAGCCCGTTGTAGGAACCTCCCACTATCCCTAAGTTCCTTATAAACCCACCCCAGTGTCTAGAAGGGTTTTATGTGAGAAATGCTGCAGATGACCACTCCGTGGAAGAGCAATTTTGTTTAGCCCAGAGGACCTGCATTTCAGTCTTTATGCAGGATTCTTTTCAAGCAAAGGTATGACTGACTTTGTTAAAGAAAAAAAATACAAGGGGATGCCAACTCATGAAAATTCTTTCCTTCACAAGATGAGGGTTAGAAGTAGGATCAAATAAGATGTTGCTCATTATAAATCTTAGGTCTACTGAAGGGCAAAAAAACCATATATTGATAGATTTTGATAGATTACAGATGAGAATAATGCTACCTCCACATACTCAGGGAAGGGTTTGTGGTTAGCTTCCTACATCCCAGTTATTGAATTCATACCCAAAAAAAAAATGTAATAATCTACTTAAACAACTGCATCTTCTGGCAAGGACAAATGATGTTCTGTTTCTGCATTTTGTAAACAACATGAGGAGCAAACCAGAGAGGGTGTTCCAGCTGACAGACACAGCCCAGCAGCTGTGCTGAAGACCAACAACCTGACCCTGCACAGAGCCTCCTCCAGCACAGCTGTGCTAGATGAACTCACCTAAGGAGAGAGATTAGCCTGATCTTGCTATTAATTAGGTGCCTTTTTATGCTTTGTATTTTAATTTCAATGTATTTTAATGAGAGAGCAGTAACAGACCAAACACCCAAACAAATAAACAACTCAAAGTGGATTTTAAAGGTCACTGCCCTTCCTCCCTACTTCTTTTCATGGACTTTCTTCTTCATCTATTGGTACAGAAGAATGCTACACCTTCCACAGCTTTTTATGTCTCAATCACACTTGAAGATGTGCCATGTCATCACCCATGTTTTAAGAGGTCTTTTCCTTAAAAAACACTTGAATGTGCAGCTTCAAGTTACTAGACATTAGTGAATTGTAAGAGAAATGCAGAGAAAAGTGCCAAATGTGGAAGACAGAGCTGGAAAAGGCAAGTGGGACTGAAGGAAGCACCCAGACAAGGAGGACACGAAGGAAAGATTGATGCAGATGGAAACTAAAACAGCTAAAGAGATTAAAAGAGCAAATGAGAAAGGAACTAGAAAAGACTTCATAAGAGATTTATTCTACAGGCAAAAACTGGAGAGATAAAAGCTCCTCTGGACCATGAAGAAGGCTAGGAGAATGAAAGGTAAGATTGTCACAAGGGGAGAAGCCAAGGCTGTGAAAACATCAGAGGCCGAGTAGGAATTCTAAGACAATAGAGAAATAGAATTATGTGAAACAGGGGCTGTTGAACAGGAAACAAATAAAACAGATGAGTGAACAGTGCTTCAAAAATTAAGGATGAAATTATGCTTTAGAGGAAAAAATATAGAATATGGATTTAATAGGTTACATGATGCATAGATTCATGGCACAATAGGTTGAGGGTAACAGCAGAAGGAAATTATTATTTCAGGGGATTGCTGGATGATCCTTTCATGTTATTTTTTAGTCAAATCTCCTGGCTGGCTCAGAGCCTGGAGAATGGGCTGAGCCAAAGGTGACCCTTGTTTTTGTCCTAGGGGACAGCCAAGATAGAAGAGGGGTGGTTCAGTAGACAGACTCACTTTAAGAAAGATGCTTATAGATTACATTAAACTAGAGAGGGCTTGACAGGATTGCCTCAGCCTTTTCCTAGAGAGAAATCAGGTTTACTTTGGATTCGATCTCAGAGTTGGGTGCAAACATGCCCTTTCAGACAACCTTTCAAAGCAGGGCCACTCCTTGCCCTGGATCAGCCTCCGGGCAGAGCAGATTGTTTTCACCTTATCTTGGAAAAAACTTTCCAGTGGGAGGCTGTCAGTAGGGACTCAGGATGAATCCTGCAGAGCATGATGCAACCCAGGTCAGACATTGAGCTAAAAGGGTGCCAGAAAAAGGAAGTAAGCATAAAAAACAACAACAAAAACAAAGCAGCTCAGTAAAAGAATTAATTACACATTCTGGTTCAGTTATCCTGGAAACAGACAGCAGCTTTCCACAATCATCATCATGTAACACCACCACTGTCTTTTTAATCCCAATTCTGTAAAAGTGCCAGTAGATTAGGACAGCACAAATCTGCTACCAAACATCCCACAAGAGTAAAATGTGTTGTCTGCTGTTCTTTAAAGCCAAAGAAAAAGTTTGAAAGGTGCTTATATTGCCACCAGTGATAAACAACTAGTGTCTAATTCCCATGAACCTAAGCAGTAGTCAGTCTCCTGTTTTGTTTCCATTTACTTCAAAACTATGAAATTGATATTGAAAGAGAAGACTAGAAAAATTACAGCCAGTTTGTTGTAGAAATTCATGGAAGGAATTTATGTTGATACATTTACAGGAATTGAAGAGTAAGAATTATAAATAATGTGGGTTTTTTTAAAAACTTTTGAAAATTGATTTAGACTAGAAGGTCATTCAGGTGATAACCAAAACATAGACTCCAAAATTTCTAACCTGGGAAGAGCAGATCTAATTTTGAGATGAGGAATCCATCTGTGGCTTTGATTATCTTAAGTCTTTTTCACAAAAGGGAAATTGTTGAAATTATATCACTGTTTAGAGTCTCAGGCTCTTTATGTGAAAAAGCATGGAACCATGCAGTAAGTTTGTGTTTCCAAGTAATCACCTAGTTATAAAGACAACATTGGAAAGAAACTAATGAAATTCCAAGGTATTCTAGGATGGCTGTTTTATTCTGATCAGTGGTAGATTGCACTATTGACCAAGTGTCAGACACAGAGCAACCCAGTGATTGAATAAAAGTGGATACATAATCAGAGCAGAGAACTTTGCCAGGACTAGCTCTGTTCCTTTTCCTGTAATACCAAAAGAAACCTCCTCTCATTTCCCCTTTCCCTATCTTTGCCATCCACACCCTCATTCTCCTGTAAAGTGCAAATACATTTTCATTCACCTCCTCCTGTTCTTCCCCTGCTGCCCCCAGATAAAATAATGCAAGATGCCTTAGCTGGAGACACTGATGAAATGTTGGAGGCCAGATATTAATCTGTTATCTGTTCTGTAGGTGTGAGATGTGATGAGGATGACAGAGGATCCTGCTCCTCAGGCCTTAAGTAGTTTGAGCCAAAGATATTTAGATCTGTCTTTGGACACTGCAAATCAGTTATTATGGGAGGGGGAGAGCCCTTGGGAAACCTACATTGAACCATATTTCAAATGCCAGGGGACTTGCATGAAAATTGGGTAATGAATGAAATTCTGATTGCAGAAAAATCGCTTAGGGACGTGCCTACTGTTGCATGCCACTGCTCTCTATGTAAACCGCAAATGCTTAATGATGTAAACTTTTGTACTGCAGATTTTGTAATGCATTCTCTCCCTCAAACTGCTTTTTCCTCTTGGGCAAGGGGGGTGTTGGTTGGAATACTAGTTTTGTCTGCTGGAAAAGGATGAATAATTCAGCAGCTGCTGTGATGGTTTAATAGCACACGAGACCAGGTGTGAAGGAAGTAAACTTTCTCACTGGGATGTCAGAGTTACCCTCACAGAGAAGCAACAGTATGTCTGGAGCTAAGCTGTTGCCGGGTCTTAAGTAAATATATTAACTTCCCAAGAAGAGATGTCTCTGTCATTCCACCTAGAATTTATCCTGCAGTTCTTTTTCAGGATTTAGTTCCAGTGGAAGGAATTTCTTATCAAAGGCAGAAAGACTGGACCCTACACTTCCTCAACCCATGAACAACATAGCTTAAACCTCAAGATCCATCTGGGGGTGTTTCCTTTTTGCAAGGGCTTTTACAATGGAGATATTGAGGCTTCTTTTACCATTGGCCATCCTAAATGTCTGGGGTCCTGCAGCTGAATATCAGCCACCTCAGCACTGGCCCTACAGAGTTTTCCATCCACACAGAGCTGAGCCACCTCTGGCAGGGTGTGCAACACCCACTCACCTTTTTCAGCTGCAGGCTGAAAGACAAAAACATACTGCCACCTTGTTCTCTTACTCTATTATGTATTATCAGAGGTGTGGAGATTGAGAAGTGAAGCAGGGGAAGGGTAAAATTGGAAATTTGAGCACCTCAGAAGAAATAAATCAAGAATTAAAAAATGTAGGAGGAAAAGGGGACAGTTTTCCATACTGGCAAATGGCACAGAACCCAGATGGAGTAGCATGACAACTTTTACTGATCATTTTTTGGTATTAAATTAATCCGTTTCCTAAACTAAACCATTAACAGCTGAAGGTTTGATTAAGAAGAATTCCATGTTCTTTGCTACATTTCTCAGTATGAAGGAAAAGATGTTTTATGAGAAGGAACCTGTCCTCATTTTTTAGGCAGTTCTAGCTTTCATATTCAAATGAATAATGGAGACTTATTTCCCAAATAAAACAATTTTTCTTCCAAGACTATTTCACTGACCGGGCACATAAAAAGTTGCATTGTGGGCTTTTTGTTCATTTGGTTTTGTTTTGATGAATAAATATACGATCTCTCTTTTACAGACTGAAAAACTGTGTATAAAATTGAAGCCATCTGCCTCAGACAATGACAGGAATGTTGGCTAGAGAGCAATACCTGTTGCCCAAATCTGTTGCTAAATTGCTAGTCCCCAGCAATTTACTCTGTATGCCAACAATTTTATTTTCCAGTATATCTTTTTGTCCAGCACCCAGAGTAAAAGTCTTGTGATCATTTCAGTGGCACCCTAACCCTGAAATAGCAAGAAATACCTGGGGAAAAAAGCTAAATATTTGATTTCTTTAATTCAGGAGATAAAAATACACTGAGGTTTAGGAAAGGCTGTTCAATCAGGGTAATTCCAGCTCCTAGGTCCTGTATTTCCCATCATTGCTTGAGACACAGGCATGGAAACAGTAGATTTCTTTTTGCTGTCACTAATAGATGAATTAAGGTGAATCATAAGAAAAGAACAGGTACACATTTATCTGAACTTCTGAAAAGATCAGATTCCCTGCATTATCACTCACTGTGTGTTCACTTTGAGGATATGTGAGCAAGTGAATTCCCATGGCAAGAATGTCACCAAAAGCAAGCTTTAAATACGAACTGAGACAGTTAAGAAAAGTATCCAGAGTATTGAGTGCCAGTACTTAGAGCTGACAGATAACTGTAATCTAACATTAGCACAACTACAATCAGTGAACCAGAATTTTTCTTCTAAATTATTTTTTTTCCATTTGATTTCATGAAAAGTATTCATTTTCATGTCTCTACCAGATCTGCTCAGAATTAACCCCATATTTCAGGGTAATGTTGTTTTATTTGATTTTTGCTATTGCATATGTTATCCGTTAAGTATTGTTATTGTATGTTATGGTTACAGGCCCTTAAGTATTTCTAAATACAACATATCAGCTTACACTCCTGGGAAGCCAAATATGTCTGGGAATGTAGAGAAGAAAGCAATGGATGGGGAGACTTGCAAACGTGGCAAAGATTGCAGTGTTGCTGCTGGTGGTGTCTCCTAACATGGATAGAAACAGGGACTTTTGTTCTATACTGCAGTAATTCTACATCCAGCTAAAATAAAATTTACCATGTATTTGGTTTTGGTTATATTGATAGACTTTAGCCAGGAACATCCACAGAAATAATTTATTTCTTCCATTAGTGGTGAGGAACATCATAGAATTGGAGAATCACAGGATGGTTTGGGTTAGAAGGAACCTTAAATATCATCTTGTTCCAACCTCCTGCCATGGACAGGAACATCTTCCACTATCCCAGGTTGCTCAGAGCCCCATTCAGCCTGGCCTTGGACACTTCCAGGCATGGGACATCCACAGCTTCTCTGGGCACTTGTACCAGTGCCTAACCATCCTCAGAGTAATGAATTTGTTCCTAACACCAATCTAAACCTTCCCTCTTTCAGTTTGAAGCCATTCCCCCTTGTCCTGTCACTACAGGACCTTGTCAAGAGTCTCCATCTTTCTTGTAAGCTCCCTCCAGGTACTGAAAGGCTGCAGTTAGGTCATCCCAGAGACAATATCTATGGGTATATGAAAACAGTAAATGTAAACTTATTTTCTGATTTGTTATTAAATTGCAGTCACCTTTATTTAACCCTCAGGAATATTATCCACTGTGAGCCCCTATCAGAAATTAATTGTGTGACTTCATTGGAGATATGAATGGTTCCACTAATTTATTGTTTCATGATAGGGCAACAGGTAAACTAACATTTAAATATATTTGTTGTATATATACACTCGTACACTATCTCAGAAAACAAGGAAAACCAGTAAGAAATATAACATGTCCAACAAAAGTTGAATTAAAAAAACAGAGGGGTCTTTGTTCTTTTTTTTAATGGCAAGTTTGAGAGGCATTGCACTAAAAGTAGATAGTTTTTTAGGGGAAAAATAAAAAAAAAAAAAAACCAAAACAGGCAAGAAAAGATGTATCTCAGAAGTGAGCCTTTAATTAGGTACATAGGGGAAGAGGTTGAATATCAATTTAAGCTTTAATGCATCTCTCTACCAAAGAGTAACCAATCTCTTTGTTCAAAGGCAAACATCTAATTTCTACTGGTGTCAAGGACAGGCAAAAATCTCAACATCTCTCTACAATAAGTGTTTTCTCCATAGACATAAGTACCACCAGGTCCAAGGGAATGACTCCATGTGTCACAGAATGCCTAATGGGCTGATGCCAACAACCTTTTCCACACTATCAGCACTGCCCTTACAACCCCAAACAAATCTTTTAACGTGCACCTGCCTCAGTTTCCCCACCTCCAGAACAGTGGCAATATTTATCACAGCAGAGAAACAACACCAGGCTGCTGTCACGTCTGTGAGTGGCTCAGAGATCCCTGAATATGTGCTAACTTGGCACAAAAGTGTGTATTTACAAATGAAGATGTGTTCCATTGTTATGAATATTGTGTATTACAGGCTGCTTGCATTATCAATTTAAGGCGCACGAAGATTCAATCAAAGCTGTTTAAGACCTTGAAAGAGAAGCTGCTCTGTGTACATCCTGATAGGCCAAGTGTTGATTCAGCCTACAGGCACGCACAAATAATATCTCCAGTCATTAGGGTCTAGCTTTTTTAAAAAGCAGTTTTCAAACTTTGAAAAATCCTTTCTATGTGTGATCTGTGAGTTGCCTTCTACATTGGGAGCTGATAAAATGCAGGAATGTTCACATTCATGAGACAATAGCTCTGACTGAATGCTGTAAAATGAAATAGTCTCTTTCAGTTTTTCCTTTCAAAAGGAAAATTGCATAAATAATACATTTGGGCCTTGCAATACAAAACAAGCACAATAGCTACTTTACAGCTTTCATCAAAATGAAGGCCATCTTTTTCATTTATATTATGAAACTGGTAATACAATATCATCATCTCTGATTGGCTGAAATCACCTAGACGGTGAGCTCTCCTTTCCAGATAATGCCACTCACTCCCTGTGTCAATGGAATGTGTAATGGTGGGACATATAAGACAAATTTTTTGTCATTGGTTAGCAATGAAGCTTAAAAAAAGTAATAATGGAGATTTATAGAGGAATAAGCAAAGCTTCCCAGTGAAAAAATGTAAGACAATATCTGAAATGTTTCTGTATTCCCTGTCAATATTTTGCTTCCACATCTGTGTTCCTCTGCATTCTTAATACGCTCTCTTTCAAAAGGGTGAGAGAATATGCAATGATGGAAAGGGTAGCTTAGTTTCAGAAAGAAAAGGTGATAGAAGGTGTATCCTTAATTTCCAGGTTATTATTAGATAGATGTTACCACACCAGACAGAAAAAAAAAAGCAAAAAACCCATAACAACAACAACCAAACCCCAAAAAAACAAAACCAACCAAACAAAAACATCCCAATAAATAAAAACAAACAAACTCAAAACAAAACCCAAAATACTTAGGAGGTGTCCCAGGTGTAGCTTGTGCTCCATCCCCACCACCATCCAGAGGGGTGTTTCACCAGCTCCCCATTCTCAGCTAAAGCTCCTTCTCTGACTGCTGTCTTTGCCTTCTTCATTCTCTCTGTTCCTTGCCTTTCACTTATTGACCTTAGCCTTGGAGTAAAACCTGACACTGAACCAAACATGGAGATGACTAATCACACAAATCTATTCCCAGCCATCCTTAGGGAATTCTCAAGCCCTCATAGCTACAGTTATTTTGCATTTCCCCAGCTCGTCCCTGTATCACGAGAGAATATGACATCATGTCTGGGTAAGAAATGATATTTTCTTTCATGTGATCATCACTCTACCCTTCATTTGCTCTCTCCATTGCAGTGGCATTCTTGATTTCTTGGATGCATTCACAAATTACATATCCTGAGCTGATTTTTCTCCCTCACAGTGGCCTTTCAGAATAGGATGTGCACCCAGAATAAAAACCAAAGCAGAAACATGCCTACAGTTTAGGTAGCAGCTGAGACAGACATTTTGTAGAGCCACCTCTTAGACTGCAGAGGAAATGTTGGTATTTTCTGACAAGTTCATTTCTGGTCTACTCCTGCCCACAAATCATTCCACTGGAAACAGGAGTAAACTAATTGCTACGTGTGCTGGCTTTAACATGCATCAGATATAGAGAACATTTCATCAGCCTTTCCCAGACAGCTCTCTGCTGAAGCTACACATCTAAATGTCATGGAAGTTGCAAAACCAGCTCAGAATGAGCAATATTTTGTTCTTGGTGTGGACATTTCAGTCCATCTTGCTGTATGTTTGCTTCCTTAGTCAGGCTGGCATATGCAGAGCTGCCTTTGGGAGTCCCCGGGTTTTGTCCAAGGTCTTTGACTACACCTCATTAGGACCTTGAAAAGATTCACTGTGCTAAGGCATCCCACTGGTCTATTTAGAGACCAGCACGATGTGCTAAGTTAAAAACAAGACCTACCTGACCTGTGTGACACAGCAATTCCTTGAGAATAATTTCTCCATTACTGTGCCTTGACTTTTCCTGCTGGAAAATGAAAGTTGGCTGCTCTGTGAGTGTTTTGAGCATGACTTGCCATTTTTATTGATGGCATTAGGCCAGATATTGTTTAACTAAACCCCAGTTGTGTTTGAGATGGGAGAGTGTGCTACTAAACTTCCATGGTTAGTGCAAACCCTACCGAGGGCTCTGTTCCTTCTGCACTTAATCACTCTCTCATTGATTTACAATTCTATTTTCTGCAAGGACAGACTTCCCTTGTTCTGTTTATTGAATTCAACAGTAAGGGTTCATAATCCTTTTCCTTCTCATTTTAACATTAGAGAGAGTGGAAGCGTCTCACTTTCAAGCTAGGAGCTTTCAGTTCCGTTGATAAATGCAGGTAGAGCAGAAATTCCTACCTTAACTTTTTAAATTCTATTTTCCCCATCAGATGAACAAACCCAAATCTTCCATGCAGGCAATAAATTCAGCCATTCTAAAGCCACATCTAGAAATTGAACATTGACACGCATCTTCTGAGCAAAACTGCAGTTATTAGATGTTATTTGAATGCCAAGGTCAACCATTAAAATTATTCCTCCTCCCACATCATTATAATATTGTACTACAAATGTCATCAGGATGGTGACATGGATTGTAAGACTATAACATTAATTTTCAGCTGGTTTGCAATTATATTTCTTTCACTGTGGAAGTGTTAGCTCTGATTTGATAAAGAATAATGCTGTGTCAGTACCTGAGGAGGAGAATTGCAGGGGAAAGATCCCAGGTGCTGAGAACTCACCAGAACTACATCCCTTGAAAAAAATCATCTTAGCGCAGGTCAAATACCAACATGTGTCTGTTGAAGTATAGAACTAAAATGTACATGATCAAATAGCCCATTTCACAAAAAGTACTTGCAGTATATTTCTGGTTCTGTAGATATTTCTCCTCTACCTCACTGGACACGGCATTTTTCACTCTTTTTGTACCAACCCCCAGAAGGGTGCTAAGGCAAAATATCCTGGCTCTTTTTGCTCTCACTTTTTCTCTGTCCTGATGTGGAGACCACAGCACAAACAGCTCACTGTATTTTACAGTGAGTTTTAGTCACTTGTGCTCATCTAGAAGTCCCTTAAAGGTTCACTCTTAGCAAGAGCCTTACAATAAACTACCAACCATTCCAGTTGAGACAGCCTTAATGTATAGAGCATTACATACAATTTCAGAAGACTTTAAGTGCTTTCTCATACAGAATAACACCATACCTTATCAGAAGGCTTCAAGCATCTCCCTGCACAGAGTAACACCATTCCACTCCGACAGCCTACGTGCATCTGCCCTCCTTGCCCTCCAGCCCAGCCTTTTATGCCCTGCTGCTGATGCAGTGCACCTGTGTGCCCTCTGTGCTGTTCCAGTCAATGCTGCTCACCTGTGCTGCACAGCTGGAGCCAGTTGGGGATGATTGGGCACAGCCCCACCCCAATCACCACCTGATCTACTACCAGCACAGAGGGCATTGACTGGGAGTAGTTAATGCTCTTGAGGAAAAGGAAAAAAAAGTCTTTGAAGACTGGTTTTAAACAGTATCTGAGCACAGGAGGCTTAAATTATGTTATGTGTGGACTTGTCCATTCTGCTTGATGTCAAACAAGAACTCTTTTTTGCTTAACTCTATACTTATGGGTGTAGGAACATGTGAATATTATGTCTCTGTTGAGCTTGAGACAAGAGCACTCCTTGATTCAAGGAGTAACCTGTTGCATTTAGGTAAAACCTTACAAAGGGAAGGCCTTGTAAAATCATGGCTCAAAGCTGCTACTTAGGCTAAGCAGAAAAGGACTATGGGAAGTGACTCAGCTGAATTAGAGGTAAAAAACCAAGTGATGCAACCATTGTGTGTTCACTTTGTAGTTTATGGTGGTTAGTTGAATTATGTTTGTTATGACTTAAAAGTATATCACTGATAACAGGTTAACTGCTTAAAAAAAGCTGGGTTTTTACAATGAAGGGGCTCTCCTTTGCAGCTGCCTGGAGATCCTGTGTCACCATAGACCCTCATCTCACAGTAACTTTGAGATGAAGTGATGAAGTTCAGTGTGGAGGGTGAACACTTCATTCCCAGTGAGGGAAGTGCTTTTGCAATCATCTGCACAAGCAGTTGTGTGAAAACCTCTTCTTTCTCAAATAGGAGAAAAAATGTTTTCTTGTTTACACAACCCATGGCACTGTTACCACTCCCAGGTTTCTCCCTGCTAGTGCTAATGCTGAAAAGGGAAACTGCAGGGCAATAGTGAAACACACTTCCTACTTATGTACTCTATGAGCTCTCTGGGTGTTTTGATTGCATCCTTTAATACTGCTTTTTTACATCCTACTACCACTATTACTTACTCAATCACCACCTCCTAATCATCCTGAAATGATGATAATATTAACAGCAATTAACCAGCTCTCCTCTAAAAATACACTATTTGATTGTGTAACAGCTAGGAGATGTGAAGACAAATAACTTAATTACTCTGCACTTGATCTTTTCATACCTCAGCGTCGTCCTTTCCTCAGGGAGAGGCCAGAGCTCGAGGAGTGAGGAGGAAATATGGTACAAAATATTCTTAGTATTAGCCTATGAAAATCCTGGTGAGTGGGCATTGATAGCAAACAGTCAGCTCACAGAGAAGACAAATTGTGTCTCAGCAGAACAAAACTGAATGCATGTGGAAAAACAGTAGTTCCTGAAAAGAGCAATAAATTGTACTGTGAACCCTCCAGCCTTTAAACAAGCCTGTAACATATTAAATCTTCTGTTACTCCTTGTTTCAAAGGTTCTCAACTCTTCTGTTGTGTCTCACATTTGAAGGTACTACCTAAAGAGCATTTTAGAGTACAGGTTACCAGCAGGTGAGGTGTGCCACATCTCTCCTTGTACAACTGTCTTAAAAAAAGAGCTACAAAGCACTGCAGGGTCAAGGAGAAAGTAATCCCAACCCAGGGTTAGGGAAAAGGGAGAGAAGGAGTTGGCAGGGACCCCAGAGAGCAGGCTGGGACTCCTGGCGGCACTTGGACAGTGACCAAGAGGTGATGCAGCAGCAGATGTTCAGGGAGAAGTCAAAAGGTGAGAGGGATACAAGTGAAACTTGGCATCAGAAGGTGCAAGCCACTGACCTAACACAGAACTGTCATTTAGAAATTGTTTCTCAGTCTCTTCAGCAGATTTACAATTTGCAGTTTTCTTCAACTTTTTAATTCCAAATATTTGAGTTTCCTGTTTAACAACAGGCAAACCAGACAAACCCTCATCTAACAAGATTAAAGCCTTTTGTCCTCAACCACCACTCCAAACAAGTCCTCAGAGTACAAAAACTTGTTGCTTTTATTAAAAGTATGGAAGGCATTATGCTTTCTCCTTAAGCTCAGTTGGTTGGCTCATTAATTCAGCTTAGACACTTTCATTGGTAAAGAAATTTAACTCCTTTCTACAGTCTTATGGGTAGCCTTGAGATTTTTACCTCTCTGCTCTCTGTCTTAGCCTTCTTGGTAAACCTGAGTGGCCAGGAGGTTAGACTTCCACCTAAGAGGAGCTTCATTCACTTTTACTGCTAAAGGTGCAGCTATTAGTGACCTCAGAGCAGCAGGCACATCTCAGGGCCCAGAGGTGAGAGGGAAAGCATCCAGTCCTTCCAAACCCAACCAGACAACACAAAGTGATTTCAATCTATCCCACAATCCCTGTGCTTTCCTTTGTCCAACTGCTCAAAGGTGATAAAGGGTAGGTCTCTGGACAAATGCCTTCAATGCAGACATCATTCATTTCTTCTCAAAGAGATACTGGGGGTATTCATTAAGTGCCCATCCCTAGTTCTGCTATCTGTGGGTCCTTCAAGCTAAGATACTTGCTCTCAAAGCCTCTGAGAATTTTGAGATACAAAATTCAGTCAGAATATTTTGTGTATCTCCTCATCTCTGCTATAAATTCCTATAAAGTAAGTGGCTTTTGACTATAAGCCTGTTTCTAGCTGGTGTATTTTCTAGCATATACTTTTATACCTAAAATACACATAAACTTTATTGGAATTGTGTTTGCTGGACAGAGAGATCATTATTACCTATACTGATGATCACCTCACATAAATCTGGGTGCCCAGGAAATCTCTGGAGCCAGTACCCAGAAACCAGTTCAGAGCAGGAGCCCAAACTTGGTGTTCACCCTTTTGTGCATCCTCCAGGGCTCTTTGACTCCAGAGGGTGTCCAGAGAGGACAGAGACTCATTTGGGAAAACTGAAATGAGCAAAAACAACCATTGCAATATAAAAAAGAATCTGTTGTTGAAATTCTGATATCAAACACCATCCATGTCATTTCACAAAGCAACTTTAACTCCTGGGTTACCTGCACCAGCTTCACCTAAGTAGCCACAGCTTCATTTTCATCCCTGTTTTCATCTAAATGTGTAGGTTGGACAACAAAGATAAGAGAGAGATAAAGACACAGGTAAATAATTGCCATTGTGAGCTATCTGAAACCAAATTGGGCTAAATTTCTTGTAGTCTCTATATGTGGTTATTGTGTGGGCAATAGCATGGAGCTTTTTCTGTTTTTGGCCTTTGCTCTCATAATCTTCCAGACACTTTAGAGATGTCCATCACCATGTCAAAGGCAAAAAAACCTCTGCCTTCAAGCAAATGCTCACACTGGACACGTGCTATCATAACTCATCAAGTAGAAGACCATGGAAATAGTGGGGAGGTGCCCATAAATACAAGATTTTTTGGGGAAAAAAAAGATAGAGGGCATTTACTGGAAAGGGACATTATATATTTCCATTTCCCCATGTTTAAATCAGACAGAACATCTCTCCACTTATTCCAAACTAATTCTGAAAATACCATATATCCTCTGTTCACTTTGCTGTCTTTGCTGTGGGTTGCTGAAAATGGTTCACTGACACTTCCAGGTGAAACCACGTGGCCATTTGACTTCAATGTTTTTACATAAAACCCACCACATTTTCTGTTTGGTGATCAATACATCAGCCATCTCCAACAGCAGCTCACAGAAAAGATTGGAGAGCAGCTTGTACATCAAAAGCTAAGTATGAAAAAAATTAACAAGGAAGAAATTAAATCATTAAAACTCAGCAGTATTTTCCCCAAAATATTTCATCATAATACTTCACTCTATCTTGCTGCTCTAGACCGCAAAGCACGTTGCACAGGATGATAAATTACATTATCTTCATTTTACAGATGGGAAACTGAGGCAAAGGAAAGCAAATAGACTTTCTCAATGAATTGATAATAGGAAACTTATTTTCTGACTCTCAGTCTGGCAGTCTATTCAGTAGACTATCCTGTCTTTAATTCCTATTTGAAAAGGGTGAAAGAAATAAATGTGCTGTTATGTTAGCTTTTGCAAATCCATTTTCTCTTACCACCAAGACCAAAAAAAAAGCAAGAGTCAAATGCTTAAAATAGTTAAAAATATTAAAGCACACAATAAGACTATTTAGTTGCATTTACAGCTGGCAGAAGACTCTGACATCCTATTTTTATTTCATATTTTTTATAGCTAAAGATTTCATTGTACTACCTGAAAATCATGGTAGTTTGCCGACAAGCTTGCAGCTTTAAGTGCTCATTTTCAAGCCAACTGTATTTGAAAACAATGTTTGGCACTGAAAATAAGCAGAGATATAAGAAAAATATTAAAATCGCTATGGGAGTGACAGGAAAAAATGGAGTGAGACAGATTCCTCCAGCCTGATCCTTTATGATTCTTTTCTAGTTATTGAGTATATAAATTTCAATCCCCTAGTACAGCTGAGGGGGGAGAAAAATACATGATTATCATATCACTCAAAGCTGCATAACTTTAAAATCAGCTCCAATATAAATTCACTCTCTATAAAATGACTTTTAATATTCTTTTCCTTAACATAAGTATTAAATTTTGTATGATTAAAAATTTATTTACTCTCTCTTCCTTAATTTAGATTTTTATTTGTTATCATTCCCATTCCCATCTGATCTCAACAAAGTCTTTCTGTGCTTTATGGCAAGAGTGTACCACTACCTGTGACACATCACTGGGCTTTGAAAGCTAAGCCTTCAAGCAAATTAAAAGTGACCACTCCAACCTCAGACAACATGCATTATGCTGCTGTTTCACACAGGGAGAAAGGGGAAAAGGCAAGGGAAGTGAGAATCCTTTTCCTACAATAAGAGCCTGTTACCTAATTTACATTGTGACCCACTGGAATTTTGTCATATTAACTCACCCTGTTCTTTTATAGCTCACAGGGTCTGAATGTATCCCAAGAAAAGTAAATAAAAGAAAATAAAGTGAATATCATACATAATTCTGTTCACTCAAAACATCACACCTGAATACTCCTCTCCAAGACTAGGTAGCTCAGCCTGTGCCTGTACCACTTACAAAAAGAAGTCTAAAAAACCCTAGAAACCTAAAAACTGATCTATGATAAAATATGTTCAAGTAAATGCTGGTAGGAACATGGCCATAACCACCAGTGAACCAATATCCTTTACAGTCCATGACAGTTGTTTTGTGAAATGACTTGGAGTTTGTCAGTAATTGTATTTTTTTTCCAGTCATTCACTCTTAACCTGAATTTTTTGTGCATGTTTTTCAGTGGAATATAAGGGAATAGAAGGAGTGAATCATTATTTTAAACTAAGAGCTGTTCATTCAAAAGGTGTGTAAATCAGGTGGTTTAATTGTTCCATATTCCTGCTCTCCCTGCCCTGCACACATTCACACTGGCACACCACACCAGCTATTGCAAATTATATATGTTTCAGAAAAACATAAGAAAAGTCATACTGGAATATGTCTTTCTGATCCACCAGCAGTCTTTCAAGCAGAGGAAACCATGATATTTCCTAGGAAAAGCATCCCACAAGCTCCCACTTCCCACATGCATGGTATTTCCACAGCACATGGATGGTGTGGACTGTCTCTCCATGGACTGGCCTAATAGAATTCTGAATGCACATCAGCTTTTACTGTCTGCCACATACTGCAATAATTTTGACCAAACTTTTTCAGCTGTGAAAAGTGCCCATAAAATTTTCTGGCTGTAAAAATTCACCCAGGTGGCTGTTCCAGGTTCCATCAGTCTAACCTGGAGGGAGCAGCATGCCTGGCTGACACATCACTGGCCTCCTGCTCCCTTTCACAGCTTACCATGAAAGATTTAAACATGCTCAATAGAAAAGTCAGATTTTGAAATACTCAGCTCCCGCTCTGAATGGAATAGCTTTCCCTGTACATCAGGGAATGGGTCCACATTAAAAAGAGCCCAAGATGCCTCTCCTGGAACAGCAGCTCGCTCAAGTCCCAATAAAGACCATCAAGAAAAGCCCAATTTGAAGTCAATGTCCACATTTTCACCTTAATATAAGCTGATTTTGGCTTACTGTCTCTATGTACAAGTAATATCAGATTTGTCATGGAGTCTTTATAAAAGATATATTTTAAGCCCTCTAAACTGCATGAAAAACCCAAGGATTATTTTTAAGAGCTATGCTCTTTTTCTTTCACTGATCACTGTTAGAGAAAATCATAAAGGCTGAACCGATCTTGCCAGCTTTATTGTTTGCATATATTTTAAATAGAACTTTTATTCTGTTTAAAAACACTTTGATGTTACTTTTCATGCATCTTTCTTCCTTTGTAAGAATGTTATAAGAAATTATTTTGAGAAACACACACAGAAAAATGTGCAATATCAACATTGCCTTAGTGTGTGAAGGATGTTCCTGAAGAAGGTGCAAAGGAACAATTTCCTTCCAGCCCTTGAAATGTGGTTAAAATACTAATTAAAGATGATAATTAGTCAAATTGTTTTACAGTCCAAGTGTTTGTCTGCATCCAACCCAAGAGAAGATGCTTTTATTTCACGGTCCTTAATTTTAGACCAATCAAGTGCACAAGGCCTTTTGAGGAAGATATTCACAATTTTAGGTATCCTACAGCTAGAAAGTAATCCACTCCCATTGTTCTAAAATCCTTAGGTTTTTCAGGCCATCCTGTATGCTCTTTATATTCAACAAATAATACACAGCCTGTGTACCAGCCTGGAAAAGAGGAGGCTGTGGTCTGACCAAATTGCAGCCTTCCACTGCCTGAAGGGAGCCAGCAAAAAAAAAAAAAGGAAAGACTTTTGCAGGATCGTGTGTGACAGGACAAGGGGGAATGGCTTCAAACTGAAAGAGTATAGATTAGATTTACTGTGCTATCTTGGACAGTGGACAAATGTCATAAATTATATTTCAAAGACACAAGGAATAATATTCCAAAGACAATGTTCTCCCCAGCTTTAAAGTGGGGTGGGGAGAGGGGTGTGTGGAATTCAAGGCAAAGCACACTGTGTAATGAGGGGCTGTAGGAAAGAATCACTGTCATTGTGATGAAGCACTGAGGGAGTGGTGTGACCTTAAAATGCCCTTGGAAAGGGCCAAGAGCAAGGCAAGTTCTCTAGGAAGGAACCAGATATTGAGCTAGAGGATTTGAGATTACACTGGATGGGATCTGAAGGGACTAAGGATAAAACTACTGTGAAATTTCTGCATCTCTGCACACAGATCCCAAAAAGATAGGTGCAGTCAGCTGCTGGAGCCTAAAGACAAGATATTGTACATGTCACAACTGCACATGGCACTCAGTGCCATGATCTAGTTGACATGATGGTACTTGATCATTGGTAAATGTATAAATCGAGCTATTTTCACAATGAATTAAAAAATTACAATATAATAGCAAAACAGGTTGAGCCGAGGAATTTTAAAAATAATTACAGTGTGATATTAAATATTTCATTCTCTTACCAGAGTAGGGTGAGATGACAGATAGGAGATGAAATTTTAAAGTTCAGTCTGTCTATCTACCTAGAGCAGCTCTCTCGGCATTTACACCGTGGTCATCACTGCTCTATCTGAGGAGCTATCAGAGCACTTGTGAACTGGGGAGTTAAAAGAAAAGACCTCTTTTTATCTCAAAGGTCATGTGGATGCTATAAAAATACAGATATGCAGTTCTATAAAATCTTGCAGGCCAAAAGGTACATCTATTAAAACAAAACACGTGTGCAGATCAGTGTTTCCCTGCTCCAGCCTTACAGCAGGGACACAGCTGAGCTCTGCTGGAGAATGTGGGCCCCATTACTGGGGAGGAAGAAGATAAATCTATTAATTTATTAATTTATTAATTTCAGTTACTTTATTTCATATTTTATTTTTTTATTACTACTATTCAATAATTTCAGTTACTTTATTTATTTCATATTTTATTTCTTTCTTTATTTATTTATTACTACTATTCATGCGGCTCTGCTGGTTCAGTTTAAGATATGCAAATAATAGAGAATGTCCTGTCAGGGAAAGTTGATTTGTCTCTTGTCCTTAATGGGACACCCAGAGAAATTCAGGCAGCAGCAGTTCCCCACCCCATGAAAAACAATCCCATGGTCTCCTCCAGCTCATCCACACTCTTGTTCCAGCAATAGGCTGTCGTACATGACTTGGGACAGCCTTGCAAAATTTCTCCTTTGAAAGGCATCCAAACTATCACTGCTGGCAAAAAAATGGGAAGGATCTTCTCCTGTCTTTCATGAATCTGGTCAAATGCAGAAGGGAAAAGCAAAGGGAAGGCAAGAGAGTATTTTTTTAATGCAGATATTACCATCCTTTTTTACAATCTTTAGCAAACAGGCTTGACACTCAATAACCCAATTAGGTAAATGGAAATTTTTTACTCAATTTATGGCTGTATAATCAGGCATAGTGAGGAAGAAAGTGACAATGCAAATGGGGAAGGTATCAAGGAGATTTTGTTCCCTTTGTCAAAAGGTTTACAAGTCCCTAACAGAGACATATTGAAAAACCTTAATTTAATCTTCCCCAATTGTTAAAAAGCATCTAAAGAAATTTATTTGAAACCAAGAACTTACAAGCAGAAATGAGCCCAGTTTTCAGAAATACTAAGATCCCATACTCTCACTGATTTCAATCAAGCCTTAGGGAAGTTCATGATATGGGAAAACAAAATGTCCACACACACACACACAGGGAAAAAAAATAAAAAGCACTCTTGTGTTATGACATTAAATTCTAGGTCTAATGTTGTGCTGGGAATAGTTATTTACACTGCTGGCAAATTTCATATCAGAAATCCTAGTCCACTGAGAATACTCTCCCCAACACTCTTTCCCCCCCAAAAAAACCCTAAAACACTATGCATTTAAAATTCCTCTTTTTTTTTTTCTGTGTATGAAGTTTCATTAATTGTATTTGTGAATACCTACGTATGTGTATATTTACAGGTCTATGCACAGAAATCTGTGGCTATATATCACATGTGATGAAGTGGAACTTCACATTCAGACATAAACTGTGTGCTGTTGAGGCATTTGTGTTTATCTGAGTCCAATTCCTGTTGGTAACAAAAGTAAAATCTCAGATCACTTATTTGTCTATTTACCTATGGATTTATGTTCCCTACTTCTCATACTCAGACACTGTTTCCTAGATCAGGTAGCTGAGTCACAGAACCAAATAATTCTCAGAGATCAGGAAAGCAATATAAACTCCTGGTAATATCACAGGACAGGTTAAACATACATGATAGATTACAGTGACATACCCAAATACTGGGTTATGCAATAATACTTTTGGTAGCTAGGCAACTTTTAAAAATCCTTCTAGTAATTAATTCAAAGTCACAGAGACTTACATTTCTAAGTAACTTAACTACTTCTGAAATGTTTCCTAGCCTAACTTGTCAAAATGCATGCCATAATAAACTTGAGCCAGTTTAAATCCTGAGGTATCTTTCTGATGTTTAAACAGCTGACTGTTTCACTGCTATCTTTTCTAATTAAACTGTACATTCTGAAAATAGCATTGTGACAAAACATGCTAATTGCTAATGTTTGAGTGACCTCCTGAGACTGGCCATATGTTAGGAAACACTGCTTAGCAGGGACTCGTTTGTGTGCTGGATTTGACAGAGGCATTATGGAAACGGAAAAGCCAAGTGTTCACTACTCCTGGAATGGAACTAATTCTGGACTGTTCAATGCATTTAAAAATATGGGTTCCATCTGCAAAAGCAGCCTGACTCCATTCCCACTGCAGTCAGTGACTATAGGTCAATGCTCCATGCTGTGGAAAAACCTCGCTGTGACGATCACAAAGGATTCACTTCCTAATGAGAAGTTCCCCTCTGAGCCCTAGTAGAACTTGGATCAGTAACTCCATGATCACACTGGTGCTCTCACACTTTGCAGGGCTCCAGTCTTTAAATAAGCACTAGCAGAGTTAGTGACACTCTTCTGCTTTTCCTTGCTTCTACGTTTAGTTTCTTCACCATTCTATATTGTGCAGGATAAATACAGTAGGTGCAATGATTAAATTCAAAGTTCCAAATAATTCTAAACTCCAGCAGTGTAAAATAAATGCAAATATCATTTTCTTGGGTTTGTGAAGTAATTGTAGGTATTTATTATACTAAAACACCAAGTATCTAAAGCCCCCTGGTAACAAGTTACCACTCCCATACCTTACCTTGGAGCAATCTTCATTGTTTTACATTCAGTACCTCTGTTTCATAGCAGTGTCCAACAAAACCATGCAAGAGGTCATGAGAGAGAGCTTATTGTCAATGGCACAACTCTGCTTCTTTAATGTTCACAGTCTGAGCCTACAGAGCTGGGCACTTTTGGTGGTTATTACTGTATTTTGGAATCAGCAGAATAGTGTTTGATGTTTAGCTCTATCCAGTTTTGTTCCACTTGCTGAAATGGCCATTCTCTTCTGGGTCTCCCACACACCCTGTCAAGGTGTGTCAGTCAAAGTCCAATCCTGCAGAAGTTTCAGAATTTACTCTATAAATGGAATCACATGCAAAATAGACTCGTAGACAAATAATTATTTGCAAAAGCAAGCCAAAAGGCATGGTCTGCAGCAACATTATTGCATCTATTCTTAACCAGTGCTAATATAACACTAAAAATAAGGATGAGATGGAGTAGGGGAAAGAACAGATTTGGGGGTACAAAGGAAGGAAAGCAGCAGAGAAAAAGGAGAAGGAAAAGGGAAGGGGCTGCATGATATACATTAAGAGATTAAAAGGAAAAGCCATGAGTTGTTAGCATTCAACCCTAATATTATGTTTTACCAAAGAGAGAACTAAAAGACATTAACTCATGTGTACTTTCTGATTTGTAAGTGTCATGCTAAGGGTTAGAAGATGAACAAGTAAAGGATAAATCTATTTGGGAACTTTTGTTTGAACTTCCTTAGCATGTCTTTGACAGCAAAGCCAGTCCTTATAAACTCTTCCTACAAGGACTTTAATAAGACATTTTAAAGATAAATGCTCACAAAATATTAGCACAGGGAAAAATCGGAATTTTTAATCATGAAAATTTTCACTGCAAATTTAATTCTAAAGCTTACAAGCATCTGTCTGACAAAAATTCATTACTGTGCCATAAGCAAATAGAAATAACTTCAAACCAAACTCACGGTCATTTTTTTACAGGTTATCCATATTAAAACCATATGCTGAAACAGAGATGTATGAAAGGTATGTGAAACTATGAATACACTTAAACTATGTACAAATAATAATCAGAAGGAAAGGTTAAATTTAAATAATTATTCATTGCAGCAAAATTAGTCCCTAACCTGTTTCTGGAAAATACTTTTGGATTAAGTTCTATGATGATGAGCTTTAATTTCACCTTGCATGTATAGTTTGATTTAGTTGTCAATAATTTCAGCTAGTCTCTTAAATAAAGTTGTGATGCTTAGCATCACAACTTTACTCCACTTTTGCAATTTTCATCTGAAATAAATGTATCCTTTCCTCTTTAATCCCTCCTGTTCATTGAGGTGTCCCATTTCTTCATTCTCAGAAAGAAAAATAAGCAAGGGGAAGAGATTTTTGTTCTTCCTGTCTTCTTTCATTTCTACCAATACACTTCAAGCTTTCAGTTTCACAAAGAGTCTTGTGGAGCAGCCCAACTCCTGAAGGGCAGGTTCAGAGATCACATCCTAAATTATGGTCATTGCTACAGAATTTATTGAAATGACCATCATGACTGCAAGTGTTCTCAGCAAGCAGTCTAAGCTTGCTAGACTATTTTTCAGATTTAAACACGTATTAAAGCTTTTTATGAAGTATCAACTCTTCAGTGTCAGCTCCACACAATATCCAATACAGGTGACCTTTCACCCCAGATTATTTTGTTTTTTTCCAGTGAAGGCAAACTATCCCTCTGATTAACCTCTTAAGAGATGTAGACACCCAACTGGTTCACAAATCCACCAGTTCTGTTTTCTAGACCCCTCCTTTCCTGCCCAAGTTAGGACTGAGCCAGTTTCCTTCTCATGGGTGTATCACCCCCACTGCAGACTCAACACCCTCCATTTGTAACCAAGCACTGGGAACATGACCATGGTTCTATCAGAAGGCTAATATCTTGGTTGTCAGCTTATGTCAGCCCTCATGTTCAAACTCCTTCCCAGACCTGAGATCCACTTTGCTGTACATCCATGTCAATTACTTCCCAGTTATGGCAAATGTCTTTCCCTCTGGCCTTGACCTTGTGCAAAGTTATTCCCTTTATATTCATGCAAAACACTGCTGTGGAGTCCATTATCTGAATTCTGCTCTTTTTAGGACGGGCCCACGTAATTTCTCTCCCTATGCTCTTTAGTTCCTCCTTTCTGCTGTGTCAGACAGGAGCTGTTTGTTTTCCCCCTACACTGTGATTTCTCTTTCACCACCAGGTCACAGTGCTCTTGTTTATAAGCCACTTGTCACATTTCCAGACTTCCAGTGTATACTTTCTCTAATGGCCCGTTATACATAGGTTTTGAAAGAGTTCTCCACACACACCCACAAAGCCATGCCAATTACCTTCCTTCTTTTAGGTTCTTCCCAAGGCACCCAAAAAACCTCTTGCTTCAACATTAAACTACCATGTTCAGAGATTTTTTTCTCTCCCCTTTGCCCATCCTCACAGCTTTTATGGGTTTGTGCAGTGCTCAGCACAGGGCAGCTGTGTCCTGTGACCACAGCTCCCACGAGCTGCAGGGATGCTGAAAAAGGCCATCACCAAAAATAAAACCTGTATGAAAAGTAAGGCAAGGGAGCAAGCCTCTTCCTTACACTGTTGGAACACTTGACATAAAGGCAACAAGGAAAATGCTAACTTATGCTGTCATGCAAACACCAAAAACTCCAAAAATAATAGTAACCCATCAGACCCTACATGATATCCCTCAAAGTCCTGCATGTGCTAGTCTTTTCCTGCTTTTCTCTGTGTTCTGTAAGCAGCTGGGACTTGAAATGAGAATGCAGGTTCATCTCTTTCAGCCATGCAGATATCTCATCACCACAGCATTACTCCAAGTAATGAAACACACACATTAATTCAGAGTGTTACTACCTCCCCCAGTCAGTCCAGAGGCACAAAGCAAAACTGCAAAATTTCTGCACCGTGTATAATTTACAAGATGTTCTTAAATTAAGAAAAAAAAAATATAAAAGCCTATCTTAATAGCAAGTGCAAGATCTGATGTCTGAGAAATATATTCTAGTCTGCTTCAAAATGTTGGCATTTTCAAGACAAGACCATTTAAAGGGCATAACCTAATGAATCATTAGCACCAAAGCCCATATAAATTAAAACTATAATAAGATGCTTTTAGAATCATCACCCCCCTTTTTTTTTTCTGTCCACCCTTGTTATTTCATTTTCAGAGAATATCCAGAAGTACATTTACTTAAATGTCTCTTAAAAATGGCTCACTCTGATAGATTTGATGGACTCCATTTTTCTTCTGTCACAGGAAATAAATTGGACCTGGTGTTTTTAAAGAAGAAAAAATGTGTCAGATCAGATTCCTATTCTCAGTAGAAGGGGAAAGGCATTTCTCTCATTATCAGGACCTACCCTAATTTCAGATTAGGTTTTACATGATATGCATGAATTCATATATTTACTTTCTTTCTACAGGTGTCTACATAAGGTAATAGCATATTTGTTCACACATTGATATTTTTGTGAGGTTTTTTGAGAATTGAATAATCCAGAATAGGTTCTCCTCAGGATTATATCAAGATTCTGTAATATTCAGTCATTTAGGGAATGGTCCAGGGAAGAAAAAGGCAAAGCAAAACAAAAAGAAAAGCCCCACAAATACAAACAATCCTCAAATATTTTAGCTCTGACTGGTCTCAGCTCTGGCCCAGCCTGCCTTTGTGGACAGAGAAAAAGCCACAGTTCCCAAATTCTCAGAGAACCCCAGGAGGGGAAGACTTGACCACACTCCCAATGGCAAGATTTGATCTGAGAAGGAGGAGAACTCATTTAAGACTCAAGCCTTTCCTGAACTTTATGTACAGCCCATCCACAACAACTGACAAAGGATTAAAGCTGCTCTCCAGTGTCACACAGTACAATTCAATATGATGGAAATGCAAATAACTCTTTTCTGAATAAGACCACACTGTTAATTTATTATTTTTTTGGACTGTCATATTCTTTTTCTCCACCCCCCAAAAGGAAAAGCAGTATCTCCTTAAACTGCTTCCTAAAACACAACTAAATCACTTTGAAGGATGGAGCTAAAGAAAACTGCTCTTGAGAAGTTTACTTGTAAAATCTTGCCAGCTCACCTGAATAAATCCTTATGTGATTCTGTGCAAATTAGTTCTCTTTGATTTAACTGGCCTTCTCTTTTTTTTTTTTTTTTTTTTTTTTTTTTTTTTGCACACAGACAATTTGTGGGACTTTTTACTTTTTAAGAACAGATGACTGCAAAGGTGGAATAAAGCTAATCCAGGGACAGAATAAGCAGAATCAACAAAAAAAAGCCCTAAATGTTTGAGGTCACGTGTCAAATGTAGATATAATAGACATAATTTTAAAATACATTAAATTTCTACAGTGGTTGGACTGACAAAGCAGCAATCTGAGTTTCCCACCCTGCTGCCAGTGGTCAAAGATGCCAATATTTGAGGTTTGGATCTAGAATGTGCTAGGGGTGGGTGAGAAAACTGGGGGATTAAAAAAAAAAAAAAAAAAGAAAAAAAGGCAATCCAATTTAGGAGTTCTAGTTCTAAGTAATTTAGTTGCTTTCAGAAACTCACCCACATGGAAAAACATGAAAATGAGCACCTCTAGCCTGGGTGCTGGTACACCCACTTCACCAGACTGCTGTTAGTCATTTCTAGCAAAGTCTCTACAGCACAAGCCAGAATATGAGCCCAAATATTCCATTCTATTCTGTTTTCATCTTCTTACACATTACTGACAACTGAAAGGTGAAAGAAGTGCAAGCTAAATAGAAGTACTAATTAAAGGAAAATATTTTCATATTTGTTTTGATTTGAATGGTTTAAGTGGGATGAGCAGAAGCAAGGACTGACTGTATGGAGAAAGGGGAGGAGACAATAAGATTTATTTATGAAAGATATATCATTGATTCTTTAAATGAAACAACACTTAATTATGATAGGCTGGGATCAGTCTCACACTGGCAAAAAGAGGTGGATGGACAAATTCAAATATTCTGCTAATTTGTGGATTTTCCTGTATTTAAAAAAAAAGTCAGAATGAGCTGTGCCATCTCTTTGAGATTGTTTTCCACTAAGCAGTATTTCACAAATGTGAAATATCCAGGGAATGTGGAATTCCACACAGTGTAACATCTCTCTCAGGATACAGGCATCCATCTCTCCTGCTTCCCTGCCAAGGGATGGGTCTCTAAAGCATTGCAAGGCTGCTGTGCCAAGGAGTAGCCCTCAGAATTTGGAGAGGCTGATCAGAACTATTTTAGTCAAAACCACAAATCATTTCATTTTTCCAAAAAAGGAAGAGAATTTCATAAAACTGATCTGGCAAGCAAGATCATGAGCCTAAGGAGAGCCCAATTAAACTCAACAGATTCTCTCTGATGTGGCAGCAAAGGGGAAGAAGCACTTAAAGGAAAACTGAATCATAAAATAAAAGATAATCTGTTCACTACACACAATTACAAGGAAGAGTAAATCATTACAAAAAAGGCTTAAATATGTATTCTACTTCATTCATTTTTCTCCCAAGTATAAACAAAATGTCTTTATCCAAAGTTTTGAGGGCTTATAACTAATTAAAAATATTCATAACAAACAAAATTACTTGCTTAGTCCAAGTAACTCCCTGCCCACATAAATCAAATCAGCCCAGAATCACAAAAAAATTCCCAGCTTGCCTCATGCTCTTCAACCCTCAGCGAAAGCTCAGCAAAAAATAGCTATGCAGCATGTTCTGAAAGTTAAATTTGGGCTATTTTGGACCTCAGGGAGAATAAATTCTGAAATCAAAGAATCTTCATGGAAACCCCCTATCACATTTCCTTTCTATTAAGTGAGAAGCTCGATCATTTATGCATCTCTGCAGATGATATGCATGGTAATACACAGATCCCTAAAAAATAGCCTGCTGAAAGGACCAGCTTTATAATAATGAGATAATTTCCAACAACTTTCACTCAGCTTCAAGCAGCAAAGAGCAGAGGTGTAACATCCTGCAGCCAGATAGTCACAGTCTGCACTAGAGTCAGTGTCTGAATCATTTTAGGGTGTAGGTCACACAAGTTTGGCAAACACCCAAGCATAAAAGTGGAAAAGGTGCACACAGGGCTTAGCTGCCATCTTTCAGCTATGAAAGACTGAAAAACATCTTTTGGCTTGAGATGGGCACTGGGTCAGGTTTTTTCAGTGTTCTCAGGCTCCAAGGAAATTGGTACAATATTCAAATCCCCACCAGATAAGAAGCATATTTTAATGGCCTCTCAAAGGCATTTTGTGAGGTCCAAGCCTGGACCCTCTGATGCTGGGCTGCTTCTGAACAAAACCTCAGTGTTGACAACCTGCTTGTTTCTTTCTCCCAGTTTACTCTCACTACTGTCACTCTTGCCTGGGCTGAACCTTGACTATTTTGTTGCTTTCCACACATTTGTCTCAAACACTCACTGAGACCACATGAAATAGGGAGAAGGAGTTGAGTGTCGCTGGATTTTGTGTCACTTGTGCAAACTGATTTGTGTATGACAGCAAATAAAAGTGTGTGCCAGATTACAGGTCAGTCTACCTCAGGTTCATCAAATTTACATGGCTACACATATTTTGTGCTAAGGTGGGGCATAGTTGATTAATACAAAACTCACCTTTTGTTGTCAGAACATAACCTAAGGTTGCCTACCAAAGTCAAGACAATTGAAAATGCATCAGCTTTCATAAACTTCTGTAAATAATCTAATTTTATTAATAACTTACGTCCACAGTAAGTTATCAGCATCAGTTTGGTATCAGACTGCCAAGATGCCAAACATCAAAGTCTAAGAAAGGCGGACATTTCCTACTGTTTTCAACTCTTTACTCTCATATATTTTAGTGATGAAAAACACTGCTTCTGTAATCATCATCCAACATCTTGCAATAAGCAAAGTGACTCACTTTCAGAGCAGTATTTACAGTGAGAAAAGTAAAAAAAAAAAAAAAAAAAAAAATCTGCTTAATATATACTTGTACTTACAGTGTACCAGAGAAGAGTCAAAGCCATAAAATTAGACTTCAAACTTTGCCAAGGACAGAGGGAGCTCACAGCCACTGTTCAAAATGAGAAATATTTAATTATGCAGAAACTAATTAATATTAGAATTACAGCCTTTTCCTTATGTAGGTCTTAATCCACACTTTGTCCACCTCTTACTCTGAAGCTCTTGCTCAAACAAACACGTACAAGCTCTCCTTAAAATTTCATATTCCAAGAGGATCTTTATACCGTGACCTTATTCTGATTATTACTCTACGGTTTTACCGTCCCATTTGTTTCTGAGCAAAAACCCTTTAAAATTCCAGAGTAGCTTCACAAACTTCACACATGGCTGCCAGTGAACTCCTGGGTTTCCAAAGGCTTTTTCTGATATATGGTGCCATGGGAGCCAGAGATGTACCCCTTCAGAAGTAGGAGTGGAGACAGCCCTTCTGAAATTCACTGTCAGGGGCACAGTCCTCACTCTGTGCCCAGGAAAACGGACACTGAGGGGAAGCACAAAGCACAGAACCCTCTCATGTTGCTCAAAGGTGTCTGGACAGCAGCAGAGCAGAGGTCTTGCAAGGTATCTACACAGCTCCTAAAAGTGGTGGAGGTGGAGACTCAGCAAAAAGACAGCTGCCCATCTTAGGTCATTACCCAAATGTGCATGGCCCTAGTTTTATTTTATTTTTTATAAATCATACCTGAAGTTAACAAGTTAATTAGTATCTAAATGCCTTAGTGTGGAGGGATAGAATGTAAGAGAATAAAGATAGTGCAGAAGGCAGTCTCACACCTGAGGAGTTGCAGCTGTACTGACCACCAAAGATTAGGAACAGGCCTGGCCTTAGCAGGCCACAGCTGTGCCCAATAAGGATGAGTGCTATAAAAGAGTGGGTTAGCTGGATGTGAAGAGAGAGGTTTGTTGGCTGTGCTGTGAAGAGAAGGTGTCAGTGCTGTGAGGAGCTGCCCATGAGAAGTCACTGAGAAGGTACGGAGCGTTTGCCCTAAGATGACAACACCTTAGTTAGCAGTCTCAATTTTAAAGAGAAAAAATGGTATGGATGTGGCAGATCTCCTCTAATTTTTCTGAGCACATGAGTTCAGGGCTGGAAACAATGAAACAGCTATAGCTCTATACACCGGTTTCTGTGTGTCTATAATTTAAAGGTACCTAATGCACTCTATTTTAAGCTTCTATTTTCAGTTACTTCTAGCTTTGCCAGACTCCTGGAATCTGCACTGAAATTTTCTGCAGCAAAAGTCTGCCTCAGGCTTCCCTTCCTCCCCTTTTGTTTTCTGAGTTTCAGTTAAAACTGCTTAGCTATTTCTAAGAACAAAGAACTAGGAGAAAAACATGTTGTTTTGTCTATTGTTTAAAAAAAAAATATCCTGACTGTGAATCTCTACTGTCCCCTTCTTTTGAGTGGGATGTAAAAGGTCACATAAAAAAATCACCCTTACACTGGGGACATGAGCTCTTACATCCCTGTGAAAAGCTGCCCAAATTTGGCAAAGTTAACAGCCTCCCAGGGATTCTGGTTCATATGCATCAGGAGAGACTTCAGAGATTAACTTTTATATTTTCCCAAGATTCAGCTGCCACTTAAATGCTCTAATCCTTTCCCTCTTCTTCTTGCTCCTGTCTGCCTGAGCTGCCCCATGGCCATGCCCATAGCCTGAGAGCCAACTCCCTGTGTTTCTCCACCTATCCCCACCTGGGCACCCACAAGCTCTTAGGGAAGGGGCTTCAAATCTTTGCTGTGGCCCTTAGCTCAGCCTTTCGGGGCAGAAAATAAAATGAATGGCAGAGAAGAGCTGCGGGATGCAAAAGAGCAAAGCACCAAGAGACAGCTAGGTGAGCCAAGGCAGACAAAGACAGCAGTCAAAAAGGAGCAGGAACCACCTACGAAAGAGGAAGTGTAAGGAAGACAATGGTACAGCCAAAATCTAGGAGTCCTGCATTGTTTGCAACAAGTGGAACTATTAGGCAAGTGGGCATCACATTGCTGGCTGTGGCACTGGCAGCAATGATGTTCTAGTCTAGAGTGTGAAGATGCAAAATTGCTTTTAACAGTCTTAAACTCAAGTCCAATCAAATAGTGATTCACTACTTCTTTATTTTATCCCCTTTTATTTTTTTTTCCAACAGAAGAGCTAAATTAAAAATATATGTGATGAAAAGCCATGTATAATGGTATTCCACACAGGCAATACCAGTATTATTGTATTTACATACAACCTCCTTTTACTTCCCTTATGAATACAAATCATTACACTGCTTTTAGCTTTTAATAACACAATCACCTGTCTAATTCACTGCATGAGAGAAACTACCTTGGGAAAAAACTTTATGGTGGAAAAGGCTAGCATCTGTAGGATTTATATATTATACACTGCAAGAGATGTAAATTGATTAACACAAGGTGTCACAACAGAAAAACAAGGATAGTTTTCTGGTCAAAGTATCCTGTTTTTATCACTGAAAAATAAATAGGATCCTATCTCTTTTATTCCTTTGTACAGTTACTAACTGTGTGCTCTTTGTTTGTGAATTCCTGACGCAAGGCACCTGGGGTCAGGTTGGCAAAGGTGCCAAATACTCCCACCTGAAATGAATAGGAACAGTGCTTTCAGCATATAAAGAGCCACGAGATACCAAAAGTTAAAAAAACAGAAATGAGTTGTGAAATGTTAGCTGCCTGAAGTGGGAAGGCCCTGTTGAAAGCTGCAGTGTCAGTGGTTTATCTTTCTCTTTCTGAGATGGGATGAATCCCTCTCTCTCATGAGGATTTTGAAGTACTGAATTGATCTTTCTTTGTGAATGACTTGCATACCTAGGTAAGCAGACCACAGGGAGGAAGGAAACAACACATGGGTTTGTATCATTTCTGGGGTTTGAAGGTGCTAGCTTGTATAAGGCCTAAAACTGAAGAAATGGGATGTTTCATAACTGAATGAACCCTTGTTCCATGGTTGGACTAATAGTATAGGTTCTTCAGGATTATGCTACAACATGCTTTTAGTAGGGGAGCATCAGTCCTGGGTTTTTACACAAGAATTGTTCTTAACTGTTACCTTGGGATTTTCTAAGTCTCAACTCTTAATTCTGCTACTCCTTGTATTCTCTTACCTTGTAATCTCTTACCAGATTCTTGTTGAATCCTCATTGAGTGTCTGAGTGCATGGCAGAAATCATGCATGGAGATGGTCAGGCTACTTTTCAAAACAGTTGGTATAGGGTCCCCCCTGCAATAAAATCAAAATTGGGCAGAGCTGTTTCTCTACTTGGGTACCAGGTGCCCACAAAATGGGTAATTTTCATAAATTCATCAATAAATACAGAAAATTATTGGCAAAGAGCCTAGAGCCACCCCAGTTGCTGGGGCTCTGATCTTCTCATGTATTAAGTAGGGACAAGCTTGGGTAAATACTTAACTGTGGATCCCATGGGAAAAGCTTGGGAGCTCCAGGCTGCACTGGTGGCTACTCAGTAGGTGGCATTATATCCCTAAAGATGGTGCCAAGACTGACATTTTGCAGGATATTTTCTAAAAAAAAATCTTTCACACACAATCCTTATCTTTGGCCCTCATTTTTACCTACTGTTAAGCACTCCCACCCATTTTTTTTCTGCAGAGGACACAAATTGAACCATGATTTTCAGTGTTCCTAACAAGTCCTCAAAGGATTCTGTGCTCAACCTCCCAGACTGCAGTACCTTGGGCTCCAAGGAGTTCCTCAAATCTCAACCTTCTTTCTGCCCTATTAGAGGCCTACATTTTGGTAACTATGTTCCAGCTTGTGTGTGCCAACCCTTAATGACTCATAAAACTCTGAGTCTGGATATTAGTACCCAAATTTCCTCAGCTGAGGAGTCTGTGAAACTTGCAGTCTTGATCCTATACAGGAGAGCCTGAAATTATTGAAGGACAGGGACCACATTGCCTGCTTAGCTCACAGCTGCGGGCTCCGCATGCTGGTAGGGTTCAGAAAGAATTGGAGACATGCAAACAAAAGGCAGAAATCTGTAATGTTTCTTGGGAAAGAGACTTCAAAGGTGAGGTTTAGTTGGAGACAATATGGACGTTTAAGGTGTATACCCATTACTGCAGCATTTAAAAGAAATTCAAGTTAGAAATGGTCTTCTGTAATAGTAAACCAAACCTTGGCAAAAAGGGAAAAACTACACCCAGATTGCATAGAGACTCATAGAGCTTTTTAACTCCACTTTCTGTGTGTATTCCCGTTGACCTCCAAGGCACAGGTTTCATTGCAAGTGGATGGACAGACCCATTGTTTCTTAACTGACCTTTGAAAATAGGATTATTTCTTAAACCTCTGAAGTACTTTGGCAAACTTTGCCCTGAGTTGTTTCTGTGGGGACAATAAGCCACATTGCATTTTAAGTTTCCTGCTCTATGCCTTTTTCTCCTTACACATGGTTTCTCCTCTTTAGGACTTGACAGGGAGGGTTTGAATGTAAGCGATCACTTTTTATTTATGGTGGTCCTTTTGTTTTATTTTTCAAAGCGTGTGTGTACAGAGAATGCCCAGCATGACAAAGGATGTAATAATTGTGAAAGAAAAACTTGATGCCAGTCCCTAGACTGGCTGGGCTCTGTAGGTGAGGCCCTGGTACCATGACAGTGATTACTTTGTTGGGATCGAAACTGTAGTTTGTGGAATTTAGCCTTAGAAAGAACAAGCTGCCTGTATTTTGATATCCTCCAAGGGAGGGAAGGGGGGAGTGGCAGGAGATGGCAATGTGCCCAAAAAAGGCCATTTAGAAAACTGGCAAGGCTTTAATTTTTTTCCTATGAAAATCTCACCAGTTGCTGTGTTAGTCTTTGAACCACATTCTCACTGACACTGCTGCTTCTCCTACTTCAGAGTCAGTTTATTCAGTTGGTTATGAATGACTTTCAGCTGCTCTGTAAATTGTTATTGTCCAGGCTCCATTGTAACAAGAGGTCACTTGCAGTTTCTATTATAAACCTAGGTTTCCAGGTGTTTATTGTAACTTGGCAGTTTTCAAATCTGGGTTAAAAATTGGTACACTTTTTTTTTAAGGCCAGATGGGCTTTTTATCCTTTCTCTTCTTCTTTTCCCCACCTAAATTTTAACCTTTTAGGAGCTGAATTTCACTCTATCAGGTGAAATGTTAAAAAATTAGCATTGGCATAGAAATTCATTTCTTTAATGCCACTAGTATCTTGAGAATGATCTTTGTGAAATACTCTTCATCAGCTACAGTTTGGTATTTTTATATGTTTTTTGCCTTCTGCTTATGAGAGTGCCTTCATTTTGTGCAATTCCTACATGGCCCCAGTCCAACATGTGGCTCAATCAATTGCCCAAAGTCTCAGTGATTTCAGTGGGACTTCACGGAGTTTTTCCCTTGATCAGAGCTTTAAAAAAGGGTCATAATTTATTTGCCAAATATCTTTTAAGGGGATTGTGCTAAAATTAGTGCTCATTGCTAAAGAACAAAGACAAAGGATTTCAGTGCACAAAGGTGCACCCATTCACTAAGTTCCAATGACAAGAACCAAGATTATTACTGATTTTAAAATGCAAAAGAAACCAAGACAACAAAAGTAAAATTTCTCACCTTTATTAGAACCTTCTTGATTGATCTTCGGATACTGAACAACTGAATTTCTATCTTCTGTGTTAGAATAATACTTGAAATTGCTAATAGGAGGTCAACCAAAAAGTTGCAACAGTTACATTTATCTTTCTTAGATTAAATTTAGGAGATTTATTTAAATTGTACTCTAAATTTGTATTGGAAAAAAAAATCACTGAAATACCTCTATCACATCTTCGTTTCAAAATGTGCTGGTTGAATGGATTCTTTTTTTTTTTTATTTTAATTCTTCAACCTCTAAATGATCTTGCTCTACTTCCGATAATGCTCTTCAGTGACTCCTATGCTGCAGTCTGGAGTCTGATACAAGATACATGACTCTATTTATCACTCAGTGTTCTATATAATCTGTTACAAGCACAAGAGCTAGTTTTACATGGGTGCACTTTTTCATAAAAAAAAAAAAGGCTTGCTTTCCCAACTGCTGGTATCTGTGAGTAGCTCCTTTCCCGAGCCCTTACTTGGCAGAGTAAGGGTGAGAGGTGTGTAAAATCCGTTGGCTCAGTAGCCAGCACGAGGAAATGCCACTGCTGTATTGATTTAATGTTGCTGCCTCGCCGCCCTTGCTCGTGTGAGTAATTCTCATTTGGAAAACCAGTCCCACTGACCTCACTGGGATGGCTTACCTCGGAACAAGTAGGATTGGACCCCAAAATCAATACAGCTGCTGCACACGACGGCGCTTTCACAGCTCAAAATCCCAGTGATGTCACTCGCTCGTCAAGTGCTGGGGCTGAGCTGTCACCCTGGCTTCCTCAAGCAGGCCCACTTGAAGTTGAAGGATTAGGCACATCATCAACTCCGAAGGGTCTGCGCTTTTATTTATTTAATTTTGTTTAAACTGACAACAGCCTTCTCTGGATGCATCCCCGCTATCTTGCCTGTCTCCCTTATCCAACGTAACAGCAAAAACAAACAATTTGGCATCCAAATCTTTCCCTGAATCCTCCCCCCTTGAAGTGATTCCTTGTGGGTGACTGGGAGGAGGGCAGGGTCTCTGCAGAAGGGCCCTGAGTGCTGCACTGAGGAATGCAGTGAGAGTGCTAGAAATGAGCCTCATTGCTCAGCGTGCAGGCACGGAAAGCCCGTGTGCTACACTGGGACAGGGAGCTCCAGGCAGGAGAGGGAGAGGCAGGGGACCCACCAACTGCAGGGGATGGGAGGTGTTATCAAATTCAGGATGTGCTCTCTCCCAAACTTTTTTGTTTGTCTGATGGCCTTGGGCTTTTTCTACTGTAGCTTTCAAATCTCTGGCAAACAGCTTGCTGCAG
>NC_050482.2:69662932-69705432 GCF_012460135.2 Molothrus ater | reverse complement strand
TGGGTGGTTTTTTTTTTAAAGAATCCTTGATTGGCGGGGGGGAGTGTAAAGAGGGGTGGAAGATGCAATTAGATCTGGGTGTTTGTTCCTTTCTCTTCCCCGCACATGCACACACATACACACAAAGTGACAAAGTGGTTAATGTCTTTGCAGGTTGGTGTTGACATCGGGTATCTTATTGCCACAGTCCAAATAGAGTACTAATTACTGCGAATGATGTCACTGTAGGCAGAGGAATAATCCCATCATTTAATTAGTTGAATGATTTAAACAAAGATTTGCATAGATGCACTAATCAGTTGCCATGAATTACAGAGCAGCAGTTGCCAGCGAGGGGTAACAGATCATACAGTTGGAGGGAAAAAAAATCTCATCTCCTTGAACATAATTAATTTAATTGTCCTCATTAGCTGTACCATTTGTTTTGATTTTATTTCTCCCTTTCCCCACACATAACTTCTCCCTCCCTCTTTTCTTCTCCTTCTCCAAGTGCATTGGTGGAGAGAGGCACACACACACTCACACTGCTGTATTTCCAGAGTGGCTGTGACAGAGGTAGTCTATAAACAGAGGGAAGTCAGGCTCTCCTGAGCCTATGGGTGCGTGCAGGAGAGGAGCAGGTTTCTGTTAAGTTTGGCTTTTCTCTGTGTGCAGATCAAATCAGCAGAAAGGGGCTCTGTTAGTCTGCTGCCTCTGGTTGTGCTTTTCGGGTTCTTGCTCAGGTTGGTCGTGGCTGAGTTTTGTTGCTACTTAGAGGGAGAGGGGGCAAGAGATTCAGGAATTGTTCATTGCACAATATGCTTGTTACAGGAACCTTTATATATGTATATTTATATGTATTAAAAAAAAAAAGCGAGGCGCTTACAATGTGGGGGGGAGGTGGGGGAACCTGTCCTAAACATATACATTTCTGAGGTTGCTTTGATTTTTATTAGAGCTGCTGGATCATACGAGGGAGGGGTGTAGATGGCAGGGCACTTCAATGCTTTTAAATCTTTCTTGGGTCTTGAAAGACTTCTATAATATGAGTGTCATTCAAATTTAGGGTATATTGTAAGCTGACATCTTTCAAAGCTTTGTGGAAATCTAGCGTGGTGCTTCTAATAGCAGACAACAGATATTCACTTTGAAGTCTGAAAACTGTATTCACAAATTCTTAATCTGGTCTTTCTCCAACTGCAGATGGCTCTTAGAGGAAGATGCTTTGGATTTTTTTAACTTTATTTACAGTAGGCTAGGCTCAACATCTTTATTATAAAACACGAAGAAACAGTCATCTGTGAGCGTGACTGGGTATCAAAGTGTGCTCTGCCTCTCGTGTTTGCGTGTCTGTCTGTCTGTCTTGTGGTCAGGGGTGCTCAGCACCTCTAACAGCCCACATATCTATTATCTTTCCCCTCCTCCAACGCTAGGTAGAAAGGATAAGGATCTGCTTTCAGGTCCTGGGATGAGGATGCTGTAGGGGGTGAATGGCTTGGCTTCCTTCAGCATTCAGCTTCAAAAGTGCAGTCGGGGGTGGGTGGCATGTGGCAGGTGAGGCCCGGGGGTGGCACGGCCGGGGACCGTGCGTGGAGCAGGAAACTTTCGCAGCGGAGTTTCCACTGAGCAGCTCAGACCTAGCACGAGAGAGAGGCAGAGTTTTCACCTTCAGGGATTTTTCTCATTACTCATTAATAGAGAGATATGTATCTTGCCTTTTTTTTTCTTTTTTTTTTTTCTCTCTTTTTTGCGTGGGCAACTTCTGGTTTTGTTCGAGCCAAGTATTTTGGGAGGAGTGATGGTGGGTGGGGGGCTCCCCTGGCTGCCCGGGTGTGCTCCTGGAGCACTCTCTGGGAAGGTGATCCCGAGCCGCTTCGGCAGAGGTCACTTGTGTGTGTGTGTGTGTGTGCGTGTGTCCCTGGTGTTTGTGTCTAGCATATGCATGTGGTTTTGCTGACTGCACTTGCAGGCTTGTAAATTTTCACCATGGGAAATTACCAACAAAGCCCAATCTGTCTCCTGGCTGCTTTGCACTTTCCGAGGGCGGCTGTACTTGAGCGAGCTGCAGAACGAGAGAGAAAGCGAGAGGGAGAGAGAGAGAGAAAGGGGGAGTTGGGAGGGGGGAGAGGAAGGGTGGGTGGGTGGGTGGAGGGGGAGAGAGGTAAATAGCCTTAAATCGGAAGGGAGCTGCTTCTCTGTGGTCTTCCACAAGAGCTGCCTGGGCTCTGCTGGCTCAGTAATAACTGAGTGACCTTTTCTTTTGCTGTATTATGTCTGGCTGGTAAGGGATTGCATTTTGCAGCTGATAAAGCCCTGACTTCATTCAACTCGGCTCCTCACACGCTGCTTTAGGTAAGTTGTCTTCAGCCAGGACGGAGACAGACAGCCTTGGACTGCAAGATACTAAAAGGAGGACACCTGTAGCTCGGATGCGGTCAACACAATTACTTGGCGGATCCTTGAGGACCTCATTATTTTAAACTTAAAGAATAGCGATCTCCCTCCCCATCTCTCCCACCCCCTCTTTATTTTTTTTCCCCAAACAATGCTTCTTTTTGACCTTTTCCAAGGAGAAGAGCTACAAAGCAGCCACTGTGCTTATTGAACTGCCTCCCCTGTATCGCTTAATTGAGAAGGTAAGTGAGGCAACTGTGTACATAAGCTTTGGGTCATTTGTGTATGTGTGCCTGCATCACTCTCTCTCTCTCCTTCTCTCTCTCTCTCTCTCTGAGTCATAAGCCGGGGCTGCAATACACACACACACATCTCTGCACTGCAACTTTCACTCGAGCTGCAGCTCTGCTGAGACTGTTTTGTTTAAATCATGTGAGGCTTCATTATTTTTATGATGAGACATGAAATACATGCAAGCAGCGGATGCTGAGCGAAACCCCTCCGACTGCACGTCTCGAGAAATAGCAGTCAAAGTTAACAATGAATTGCAGCCCCACCACTACCCCCCTCCCCGTTATTATTGTTATTATTATTCTTGCTTCTTCCAGAGCTTCTCGAAACACGCTCTCAATTACCAAGGGAGTCGGTTAATTTCCCACTCCCCGGCTTTAATCCACAAGCCTCCCCGTACAGCAGTTTAATTTGCAGCTGGTTCGGTGCAGGGTTAACCCTTTGGGCAGAGCGGAGGCAGGAGCGGGGCGGGGAGCCCGGGGGGCGGCAGGGACGCGCTCGGGCTGCGGGGTCCGGGCTCCCGCGTCCTCCCTCTCCCGGAGCGGCCGGAGGGAAGGGCAGCAGCGCTACTTCTGTCTGCCAGCATTTCTCTTTTCTCCTCTCCTTTTTTTTAATTTTTTTTTTTGGTGGTTTTTTTTTTTCCTCTTCTCCCCCCGCTTCTCCCTTCCCAGCGAGCGCGATACGGTATGCCTAACGCCGCATGTGACAGTTTAATCAAACCCATTTGTTACAACAAAGCTAAGAGACCGCTGGGATTATAGGCTTACGGCAGAGTTAGGGCAGCATGTGGCTTTGTCGCTCGCCACCGCCGCTCGGGGTGTGCCGTCCCCCCATCCATCCTCATCCACATCCTCATCCTCATCCCCGGCCCCGCCGCCCCCCGCCCCCGCTGCGGCGCGCCGCGCTCCCGCTCACTTGACCCGAGCCGAGGAAGCACTTGCTACTTTTGCCGGGATTTGGTGCTTCAATGAGAAGGAGCTCTCCAGGCGCCCGTAAATCAACTCATGCAGAAAAAGGAGAAAAGTTTTGGTAAGGCGGCGGTGGCCGGCGCTGTGCGCTCCGGGGGGAGGCGGGGGGTTCCTCCTTCCTCTTCTTCCATCCTCACCGCGCTGCCAGCGTGTGCTCCGAGCAGACCCCAAACACCGCTTCCGAATAGGACAGCTCTGTAGGACCGCTCTTTAAAGCGATTCCTTTCGCTCGGTGCAACAAACATTGCGACGCGCCGTCCCCGACACCTCCCTCTCCCCATCCTTTGGATGCTCGGAAAGGAATTGGCATAAAAGGCTTGAGCGTCTAACTCCGAAAAGGGATTCTTTGTTGTGGAGTATATGTTTCTTATTTATTTTATTTTTTTCATTTTGCATGTGAGCTGCATCAAAATTGAACTCAGTCTTGCAAATCTCTTGTTGGCCTTTGCCAAGCACTAGCACTTTGCTGCCATGGTAACTGTAATTAAACTGATAAGAGTGGAAAAATGTCAGTATCTCTGAGCCTTGCAGCTGCATTGGAGAAAAAGGGAATCAAATTGGTTCCCAGCACCACTGCTCTAAAAAAGGAGGGGGGGGAAGAGTGGAGGGGGGGGGGACGACTAGGGGAGAGAGATGGGGGACATGCCAGGGGTAGGAACATAGCTCAGCAGCTCCAGTCCCTGAGATCTGGGTACATCTATTTGCTGTGCTGTCCCTTAGGGGGCTACAGCCTGCAGGGATGCTCTGGGCCAGTGAACAGAGAGAAACAAGCTTTTAGGCCCAATCTAGCTTTCAAAAAGAGAAGGGGAAAGAAGAAGAGAAATCTTTTGTTTGGTGTCTCTTGGCAATCGACTAGCCATGTTGGCCAAATTCTTTTAATCTGTATCACTGCTCCCAGCTGTGGGACTGCATTCCCATTTTTATTTTTTGCCTAGCCTCTTCTCTTTTCCTTTTTCTTTTTTTTTTTTTTCCATCCCCTCCTTCCCAACCCATATCCTTTATTTAGAAAGAAAAAAAAATCAAAAATGATAAAGAAAAAACCCAGATTCCTCTGTAGAAGAAGGGGCAGGAGGTGAAGTCTAGCTATATACCATGGAAAATTAACTCAAAAGTATACAGGAGAGGCTATATTCAGAGTGCTGAAATCCTTACTTTTATTTTTAAAAAAACCCCGAGTGTTATGGAGTTGCGGTTACTTTGTTGTGTTAACTACAGAAGCTGAGCCTGTGCGGATGAATGGCACAGAACAAGAGAGCATAATGGAGGCAATCAACCGTTAGGCTGCTTCACAATGCAATCCAGGCAATTAAAAGCTCACCAGAGTTTAAATGAAATGGTTCCACTTATTTCTGTGCACCACACTGCACAGGCTATTATTTATGTCTCTTTTTTTAATTATGATTTCCCTTAAACTGTCAAATAACTCAGAATAGCAGGGTCTCGGAGGCAATAAGAATTTTCCACAGAACAATTTACATGCCAATCTAAAACTAGTTACGACTCCTGATGTGCTACATATGAGTTCTGAAATGTTTCTTAGCTTCTGAAACCTCAACTTTTTTCTTTTTTTTTCCCTGAGTCTGTGTGTGTTGCCCTGAATTACTGGAGCTCTGAATGCTTTTAGGATGAAGCTACAAAGTGGGAAAGCAGCAGAAAAGTATTCTTCTTGTCTTTTCCTGAACCCCTAACTCTCCTGTTGACTGCATGTTGTCTGTCAGTTTGCTTTTAAAGACTGATGCACACAATGCTTAATTTGCTCCAAACTGATTTTTCAATTTTTTTTCCCCCTAAGTAGGGGCAAGTTTCCCTTTTGTGCTGTTTGTGCTACTGTCTTTGGTGGAACTGTGTGCATGCTTCTGAAAAAGGGGGGAAGAGTGGTCTTTAAAAGTTTGTAAGAGATCCAGTGCATAACAGAACTCTTTCTCCAAGGACTGCCTGTACCACAAACAAGAACTGAGTTCTGAGTGTCTGATGCCATGCTCAGCACCATCAGGGACTAATCTCGCTTACAGATGCTTCTAAATCACTAACACAATATAGTTCATTACATCAAATCCTCATTCCCCTTGATTTTTGAGAAGGGTGATGATTTGAGTGAGACGGATTTTTGCTTCTCTGCCTTCCCTGGGAGCCTAATTTAGCTTTTTCCAGCAACCATTCCTCTTTATCCTGAAATCATAGTCACAAATCAGTTGACAGTGTTTCATCACACCATAATAACAATAAACAGGGAGGGGAGTCAGTTGCATTGAACTTATTTAGGGAGATTGAGAGAAATCTGAAACCCTGCAAGTCTGGTTTTTAAGTTCTCCCTTCAAAAATCCTAAAGAGGGTGACTGGTGATGAAGAAGTCTTATTCCTGCCTCAGCTCTGCAGTTTATGTGCAGTATCCTGGGGACTGGGGGTGGAGGAAGGGAGGGAGCAGAGGGAAGGATAGAGGAAGCCCTTGAAAGCATATTGGGGTGAAATAAAAAGGGTTTGTTTGACAGTGACAGACTAGGCACTGAAATTCCTCAGTTCTGAGAACAGATCTGCTCTGTGATGCAGAGCATGGGTAGAACTCTGCAGAACTGAAGGGAAAGCTGGGTTTGATTTTTTTTTCTTTTTTTTTTCTTTTTTTTCCACAGCCTGGGTTGTAGCACTTAGGGAATTGTATGATGTTTTGAAAGTGCTCCATAAGCTCTGCTTTCCTGGGGGAGGGGGAGAGGAAGGCAGCCAGGCAGCAGCGCTGTGCACTGCCACCTGATATTTCAGCAGTGAGCGGTTTGGATGGGTTTGCGGGTGCTGTCAGCCTCTGAAAAGGCCCTTCCCATGTCCTAGGGAATAAATGAGTACTTAAACTGCAGCCTGTGAAAAGCTGGCTGACAGTGAGCTGCAAGGTATTCTTATTGCCAAATTAAGGGAGAGCTAAAAATACACAAGCATGTATCTGAAAAGTGCAACTGCATCAGAGACCTTATGGGAATGTTAAAGGGGGGAGAGAGATGGTCTGTGGGGTGATCTGCATTAGGGTGGTTCATATAAATACAGGGGGAAAAGGCAATAGAATGTTCTGTTGTCAAAACTAAGGGATTTAAACAGGGCATGTGAAGAAAAGGACATTTTCAAATTCAGAGATATGTCAAACACTTCTTGACTTTGTTTAGAACCTTTCTACACTACCAAAAAAAGCATAACTCCTTTTTTTTCTTACAATGAAGCAGTAGTTTGGGGAAATTGAAATAACAAAATAGAACCAGCTTCATTGCATGTAAAGTGAGATCAGGTCTATCAGAGGAGAAAAGCATTCCTTCCCTCCAAAAGCTGCTGCAGATAGAATCCCTAATCTGAAGATGCTGCCAGTGGGGTGTCAGCACCACCTTCTCTCCCTGCCTCAGGAAAACAGACATGCAGGGTTGCAAATTCTTCTTCCATGGGGTGTTTGCCCCTTTGCAGTTGTCCCTATAAGAAGGTTTTGGACTAACCAGTGTGAATGACAGGGCTCTGCCTACTTTCCTCATGTAGTGAGCATCTCAAAAGCTGTGCAGGCTATGTGCAAGCTGCAGTTTTATTTGTAATACAATAACCTCATGTTTGCAGCGTATACCTCGGGAATTATCAGGCTTGATTACTGCAATCTGCTCAGACACTCACTTGTTTGGCTGTGTTTCTGTGGCATCTTGTTCCCTTCAGACAGCTCAGGACAGTAGATCAGCCTGGATCAGGGACTGTCAGCCTCCACTCTCTAACCCGCTTCCTTATCAGGCGATGAAATTTTTACATTAAGATTTTTTTCGTTAAAGCCTTTAACTGTGTTAGCTCCTAGTTTATTCTGGTTTCCCTCGAGCTAAAGATTAAAGTCCTAGAACAGCCCTTCATGCTTCTAAACTTTTTTTTTAAACTGAGTTACAAGAAGTTTATACAAATTGTGGCTGATTTTATGCATTTGTCCTCTACATGGCCAAAGAGACAGTCTGGGGATAAGCCCGTTGTTGGCACCTGGTGGATATTTACACTCTACTGTGATAAGCAACGTTACAGATTAAGGCTTTTTGACCAAGCAATGTTATTTGAGTTTCAGCAGGAGTTCCCTTTACAGTCTGGTATAGGTTCCTTACCAAAAATCTCTGATATTTTCACTGCTTTGAGTCATTTATTTGTAGCCATGTTACATTGCTGTTTCATGGATGTACCTTGGATTCAGGGGAGTCAGCTGTCAGTTGAAGATGCTGTAAAGGCTCAGCCTTTGTCTCATGGTGCCTTCTCAAGAGGAAATGTGTGTGTTCATTCCCAGATCTGCCACAGACTGTGGAGCCCAGCGCAGGTCACTGGATCTCATCCTCCCCCTTGGGAATGAGAGACAGATCTTGGGAGTTTCTACGTGGTGAGGAGCTATGAGCATCAACTGGGGAGTGATGGGAGGGACAGCACTGACAATTTTTATACTGGTTGATAGAAAAATACAGACCTTACACTGCTGTCAGGAGATTTAGATGTTGTGCAGCAGCACTGCTGGGGTGCTTTGGGGTGTCTGCTAGCAGAGCTGCCTGCACACCCCTGACCAGCTCCTCCATTGCTCCAAGGTGTGTGACAGGCTACATTGCAAAGAGAGGAGCAAGGCTGCTGTTGCAATAAGAATTACTATTTCTAATTCAGCAATCAGCTTCGCAGGTGAGACTCAGGAGTTAGCTTGGGAAAGTCACTTAACTGGCCATGCGGTCCCTGCGCTCCATGTAAATTCCATGTGTTCTACACACACCTCTGTAGAGCTCCCTGGGATGCCTTAGCCTGTTGGTTTTGCAGCCCTAACATCCATAAAGGCACACTCTGCCATTGCTTCAAAGGTTACACTAGTTTTCCTCTTTTTCTTACGAGGGATGACAAAAAAGCAAATACAAACCCAACCAAACAACCCCAAACTCGTCTGTGTTCAACTCTGAGCCTGCCTGTCTGTGGTGGTGTGTTACAGCACCAGCCAAGGTCTGCTGATAGAAGCTGACACTGCCAAGCTTTCTTAACTCCAGGTAGTAGAGCCTTTATGGTGAGGGGCTCTTGAATTTGCTCCTCTTTGCTATGAGACTCTATTCAACCATTCCCAATCTCTGGATGATAATAATAGGGTTCCAAACCTCGAGCGTTGGAGTAGGATTTGCTTGTTGGCAACAGCATTCCTTCCCCAGTCTTGACAAATTCTCATTGCAATATTCAGACACTTTCTAGTGAGTAGTATCTTTTTTTGAAGTTGCATCACTGGCTTTAAAACAGTGAGGTGACCCCTACTGAACAATGTGTCGGTTCTTCCGTTCTCTCCTGTCCCTGTTTGATGTCCACCAAAATATCCACAGGGCTGTTATTTTGCTTATCCTAAGAGGTAACTGTGAGAGAATTAGTCAGAGTGCACTGGGGTGGCAGCTCATGCAGCTAAGCAGAGAGACCAGTCTGTGAGCACTTTGGGGCAGTGACCTCTCCCCATTTACTGTAAAGCTGAGGGCAATTGATTTTTGAATGGATCCCTGGAAGCTGGCTGTGTTGCTCTGAGTAACATCACTCAGCTGTGTTCCCCTTTTCGCTGGTTCTGTCCATTAAACAGTGTTTCAGGAGTTTGAATGTTTTTTAAATGCTCTCAGCTATTACATCAAAAGTTGTATATGTACTTAATGGACACTACTGTACTCCTTGTCCCGAAGTAGCTGTTGGCTAAAACTGGGATTGGAAAGCGGGGCAGCATTTTTATTTTGTTTTTCTTGACAAACTAGAACCTCTCTGACCTTGTGCAAATTATTTTAAGTCAGATTTTTCAGGAGGTCCTTCCACTGCAGGTTGTGACTGGCGTTGCTGCTACTGCAGTCTTTGGAAATCTTGTCGCTTCATTATTGTGTCTAAAAAGAACAAAAATATTAAAAAACATCACCAAAATTTCTATGTCAAATCTCTCAGAAACTCTTGCACCATGTCTCTAAAAGCTCCAATCTTTTCTTCTTTAAAAACTTAAGTTCTTTTATATTTTATAAAGATAGTGCAAATAAGTCCAAATATGTGGATTTAAGAATGTTTGAGATATAGATATCCTGTTGATTTAAATTTTAGGTTGAGTATTGGAGATATGCTGTTTATTTAAATTTCGCATCGCTAAATATTGGATACTGTGGCTGAAATCGGGCAACTTTTCAACTGGACTGTTTTAACATTTTGTGTTACTTTTTTTAAATCTTATTTCTTTTCAGCAAAGAGACCAGGTAAATGAGGTGTTAAAGAGAAGCTGTGGAACTTAGAGCAGTGGAAGTTTCTGCTCTCAAATTTATCTTAGCCTTGTTTTCAGCTCGCTGTGGTCTGACTAGGTTATTTTATCCTACCTACACCATTGACTTTTAAATGAACTGGATGTGGGGTGGCGGCGGGGGGAGAAGCGAGGTGGAGGAAGAAAAGGGCAAGAGTTTTTTTGTACTTAAGAGAAGACTGAAAATAGATATTCTCTCGTCTTACTGTATTTCAGGTATACAAATGCTCTCAGTCCAGCCAGACACCAAGCCGAAAGGTTGTGCTGGCTGCAACCGTAAGATTAAAGACCGATATCTTCTAAAGGCCCTGGACAAATATTGGCATGAGGACTGCCTGAAATGTGCCTGCTGTGACTGTCGCCTGGGGGAGGTGGGCTCTACCTTGTACACCAAAGCCAACCTTATCCTTTGTCGCAGAGACTATCTGAGGTAGGTCACGGCCTTCTTCCATTCGCTGGCAAGCTCGGGAAACCTGCTCAGCCCTTCCTGCAGAGCTGCTCTCACACTGGCAGGGCTGCAAGGCTGACTCTTGGAGGAAACAAATACTGAAAGATGGAGATTGAATTAAAATCTGAGTCAAAAAGCGCACACAAGCAGGTTGTGGAGGTGGCTGCCAGATTTATGATGCTGATGCTGGTGTAGAGAAGAGTAATTCCCCTCTGCTCCCCACAGCACTGTGCTTCTGGGGAGGTGGGGGTCTCCCGCTCCCCCTCCTCCTCCTGGCAGCACGGTGGTGGCCAGATGTCACAGCCTGAAACCAGTTCTGTGGTTTTCACCCAGCTTCAGGGCAGGGCTGGAACCCTGCAGGTGAGGGACATTTCGCCCGTCTTCACTTTTGTCCTTTTAGTTTGCCAAAGGATTTCATTTGTGGCACTCAAGTTTTAGGAAGGCTGACACTCAGCTGTGTGAAGCTGGACCAGGATAGCCAACTGAATTCCCCATTTTTAATAGCCATAAACTCCAAGCCACTCTGCTCCTGGTTTCACTTGGCAGCCCAGGTGGGATGCTGGCTAACCTGTGGCCACCTGTTAGGGGTAACAAATCAGTACCTGCTTTTCTCTCTTCTCGTTTGCTTGTGGACCTACATTCTCAAAAGTATTTGAGGAATAACTCGTAGCAAAGTATGGATGAGCAGCACCAGGGTAGTTTATCAACACATCGTGTGTCAATAGGGCTGCTTTGCACGAATGGAGTTTAACTGGGAAGTTTAGTGTCCCTGGGCTCTCAATAGTAAAATAGAGAGAAAAGGCTCCTCTGGGGTGATTCCAAGCACCTATTCCCCACAGTAACACCTTTCCTCCCTGTGGAGGGGGTCTCATGAGACTAGCTGCTCCAGGCTAAGGTGAACTTCTGTGAATATTTCCCTTGCCCCGTCAGTGAAGCCTTTTCCTTTTAAAGGGACATTGAACTCGCTAATACATTGGGGGAAAATTAAAATTCTTTTTGAATGCGTTAACTTCCAAGTTCCGCTTAAGTACAGGCTCCAAATAGGAGAGGTTCCCATGCACTGATCAGTTCCCAAATTATACACCATGAGTAGGTAGGAACAGGAATCAGGACTAAAGCACCGACAACTATCAGTACTCTGGCTCTCCATGTGACCACCTCTAGAAAAAATGGATGGAACAAAAACCTTCCAAAATCCACTGTGCATTTGTTGAACTGGGGCTGAAAGGCAGATCAGGTTCTTCAGATAGGCTTAGACTTAATGGTAAAAGTATTCTGCTACCTATTCAAGCTCTGAACTGAACCCAAGATAGAGGGCTGGGAATTCAGCATAGAGGCTGCATCTCAAACCTGATGTGTTAAAGCTGCCAAAGTAGTAGGTAACAAAACCTCACTTTTAAAAGCTGGTGGAACAGAAGGGAATTGTTGTACATGAGCTTAGGTCACTTGTGGTCTTTTGGTGAGTGTGTGTAGAGAGGGTTTGAAAAAGGTTTTGGTGCGGGAAAGTAACATCCCAATTTTTAAACCCCATTTTATTAATCTTTGTTATACAACAACTGCCTGCAGGAGCGAGAGAACTGCTATGGCTGTTTCATCTGAGTTCCAAATTTACTCGAGACTTTGAGCTTACTGAATCTCCCAAGTGCTAGTGCAGCAGATCTAATGTTTTGAAATCAAATGTTTAAAATCAAAACCAGAAATGATGTGGTAGCAAAGATATGAGCAAAGCATTTCCCCAGCACAGGTGCATTCACACACGCTCTTGCTCTCTGGTCTTTGAGGGTTTAACAGGAGTAAATATTTTGCTAACAGATTGTTAAAACTCATACTAAGTGATTCAGAGAAAGGAGATTTTTTGTTGTTGTTGTTTGTCATAATCACATTCAAACTGGTGTTTCATTTATTTCTTCATACATAACACCTTTTACATTTGCACGTGAAACCAGCATACAGGAGAAATCCTATAACTGGTTTTAAGATATTTCTGGTTTTTGTCTCTGGATTTATTGAGTCTTAATGGAGCTATTTCGTTGTGATTTTTTTTTCTTTTGGTGATACTTGTGAGTGCATAGATTTAAACTTGGTATTTACACTAAACTTCAAACTGATGCACTTAAGGTAATTGCAGATAGTCATTTGCCTCATTGCATCTTATCTACTTAGTTATGCAGTGAACCTATAAAAGTGATATTTTTAGTGCTAATGTACAGACTAGTTAAATTTTCTCTAGCTTTGTAGTCAAATAAGCTTTCATATTTAGTAACCCACTTGATATGAATTTAAGGAACAAATTGCATTGTACTAATGATCACATTAGAGTTTGATTATGGTTTCAAACTATCTTCTTAGGTTTTTTCCTTTTTAACCATAAAGGGAGCCTTCGCTGTGTATAAAACTGTTCTGGCTTCCTATTAATTTATGTGGTGCCCTCTAGAGGATATGTGGCTTGAACGATACTATAAAGAGTAAAATTGCTTATTAACTTGTCTCTCAGCGTTCATTATGCTTTTCAATAAGATAGACATTCTACAGATGCTACAAGCAATCATGCAGCCAGTTTGGGTGCTTTAGAATTCATGTTTAAGTTCGTAAATGGTGTGATTGTGTCTTTGCCTGTTTGCAAAAATACTTCCAGTATCTTTCATTTAGAGATGCCTGCCAAAAAAATCTGCACCCTCCCTCAGCCCTGATGCATGCTCTCGTGTTGCAGCTGAGCCCTGAGGTCCCCACTTTGAGCTCCTTATAAATAGTCTGCATCTTCAGAACTCCAAAACTTGCTTTGCTTTAGCTGTCTCCTTTGGTAAAATTAGTTAATTATACTACATTAAACCCTTTTCCTCCGGATCAGGAGGGATTGAGGGAATGGAAGGAGTCTTTAATGAAGTAAGGAGCTTGAAAGATGCTGTGGGTGTGAGAGGCTCTGCCCTGGAATGTGATTCCTGTTCAGCACTCCAGCAGTTCCTGAGGTGCCGGGGTGACCGCGGCAGGAGCGGGCTCTGCTCTGTTAACGAGGATGGGAACTGACTTGAGCAAAGAAAGGGCTCAGCGTTAGCAATAACACACTCCCCGAAAATGATATGCAGAGGATAATTCCCCTGCAGGCTTCTGTCTTCTGCTTATACACTCCTGGGTTAGGAAGTGAAGACTTAATTTGAGGAACTTAGGTTTACGCCAATATTTCAAGTCCATTTATAAGAAGTGAAATATGCAAGAACTTTTTTTTTCTCCCCTTCTTTTCCTCCAGAACTGTATGGTGACATCTTAATGCATCAGCCTATCCTGCTCTGTCCTCTCTTCTGACTGGCAGCGTGTCCATTTGCAAGCACAATATTCCCTTTGAAATCTGTCATTACTGCCATTAATGACCAGTCATTATGTTAACAGCCCTTGGGCTGTTAACATGTCAAACTGGTTGTTAACTGGAATGTTATTACTTATTTAAACCTCAGGTATGAGTTGTGTGAAATGTGCTTTGGTTGCACGTTCTGGGCTGCTTCTGCACAAAACAATAGGGAAACAGCAGAGCGTTGGCCTTTGGGGTGCCAAGGGATTTGCTTTCTGTTCCATCTGCTCATTTGATTTCTATAAATTTGTGAGGTTCTCCTACCCCTGGGCAGCCTCCTAATTTCAGTGTGCAATCCCTTCTCTTAGCCTTGCCTGCAAATGGGCAGCCGTGGATGTTGCCAGATGCACGGAAACGCCCGCTGCACGTTTGAGATTAATACCTGGCCCCTAGAAGTGCGAAATAAAAGACCAACAATCACATGCAACTCAGTTGTATTAAATAATGAGCTTCCTCGGATGCAGCAGAAATATGAAAGTACAGCTGTGCTAAGCTAGTTGCAATGTAGGTCAATCACCCTTTTCACTTAGGTTTTTAACTACGCAAACCCCGCTGAGCGACCAATGACTACAAAGTGCTGTTTCATTCCTATTTAATTTTGGCAGCATTTTACTGAAGAGCAGGCATTCATGCAGCTAAATTATCTTTGCCGTTTCTGGTTTTAACTCCAGCTCCATGACACTAAATGTTGGAGTGCATATCTCTTAGTAAACACAAAGGATGTGGTTTCTGATATATATATTTATTTTTTTCCCAAATCCACCTCTTAACATGGAAATTGAATTAGAACTTTTATTACTTCTTGCATAATTTCCCTAGCCAGGCAAGCAAGATCATAAGAAAAGGATTAACAAAACTAATATGTTGGGGTGGAATTTTTTGCCCTTAAACACATCTAGAACCTTATTGAGAACGTGGAGGAGGATGACAGAAAGTCTATCTTCTCCCCCCACCCTTCCCCTTCCACCTCAGTATTGATACTATTTGTAAATATACAGCACACTTTAAAACTACCACTGAAGAGCTGTGAAAATGAGTAAATCACCATTCCCGAGGAAAGGGACAGAACACGTTGGGTTTTTCCCTCTTCCCTGCTTGCAGTTTGAAAGACCTGAGAAAAGCCAAGTCTTTAAAACTGGATATTGGAGAAGATCTTATAAATAATGACCACAGAAAGTAATGTTCAACCAGAAAGATTATAAAGATGCTGCCTCTGTAAAATATTTAGCTTCAGAGCAGTTTGAAAAGGGCAGAATTTAGGAAGCAGCTTTTTCCTGTACAACTGCTCGCACTCTAAAGGCAATTATTATTTTAAAAAATTATTGTGTAGGAGTGTTTAGAGAGACTTAAAATGTCTTGTGGCCTGATGCTGATTAGCAGATTCCATTCCTCTCTCAAGTCACGGGCAGTATTGCAAACACCCAAGATATCAGCTTGCTTAAATGCATGTATAAATACTCTGTGTGGATATTTTCATGGGTAGTGGGTTATAAATTTTTTCAAAATGCCTCCTCAACATGTTTCTTGCCCAGCTTGATTAAATAAGGGTAGACCTTTAAAGATTTAAGCACTCTGGGTCTTCAGGAGTATTGAGGTGTTTATGGATGTGAGGCTTTAGAGGACCACTTTCTTCACTAAAGCTTTTTAGAACTGAACCCTTATTCATACATTAATATCCTTGTTGCAATGCATTAAAGGGACAAGTAATTTGCAGGAATATGACCTAAAAATATTTTTAAATACTTTAAAAAATGGTAGGTGTAGCAACTCACTTGTTCTAATTTTGCTGTGTGTGATTAATGTTTTTCTGAATTTACATAAATGGTATAATTTAGTGTGTCTTGGAAATTAAAAAAAAAAAGGCAAGAATACTCTCTCTTCTACTAATTGCCAGAGGTTTTGAAAACCTCCAAACACCTTAACAGTTGTTGAAAGGGATAAGGAGAGTGATGCAAACACGCACAGTTAATCCACCCAACTTGCAAAGAATAATGCTTTTGATTTAGTTACACTCTGGCTAGTTTAGCTTGTTCTTTCTTTAGCTCATCTGTGATAGCTTTTAATAAGAAACATTCAATTAAGCTGTTAAAATTGGTGTTTAAGTCATGTTGAAATGCTGTGAAATGTGTGTACTCACGTTTGACGCTCTTCAGTAGTTCCATGTGTTTCCCCATATCTGCTGGTATTTTTTCTTCAGAGCTGCCAAATTTTTAATAATTGTGTTATTTTTAGTGGCTTAAAATACACAGTTTAATTTTCAAGAATGTGAATCTTCCCTCTTATAAGGCTTCTTGAAAACCAGACGCTCCTCGTGTGTTGTCAAAATACCTCATTAATCCCCTGGAAACGTTCAAAGAATTTCAGGAGACTTTTCAGATGAAAGTACCGTGCCTCTTAAAGCCTGTCCTACAGCTCTTCATTACAGCACTACAGTGCTGTGTATTTTGATGGAAAATTATTTTACTACAAAGGTTTTGCCAATACAGAGCAGCTCAGTAAAGCTTAATAAAAGCGGTGATTTTGGGGAAGACGAAGTAATTCTGCAGTGCCAGAGGATGGGATAATGTTCCTGGCAAAAGAACAACAGCTCTGTAGTTCTGCTTAGTGTTTCCTGTAACCTCTTTTAAAAGAAATGTGAGCTTCTTGTTTTCATCCTTGCTAATTTATTTTTTTTTCTCTCAGATGTGATTTTGTGACCAGTACTTCTTATGAAATATCCATAAAATAATATCCATAATGAAGTTGTTGACATTGGGAATAAATATTATCAACTACATTGTGGCACAGGATTTGATATCCAAGGTTTAACTGGAAAATTTCTGAATTTTTGACCAGAAGCTCATGTGAAACAAAGCATCTGTGCATAATGTAGTAGAATTATATTTAGTTCTAATAGCCTAACACAGATGCCTTTAAAAAGTTCTGAATTCTACTGTATATCTGTTCCTTAAAAAACTACACATTTGTATTTCTTTAAATTTCTTTGAAATTTTAATTAATTTTTGGGGACATTTTACAGTGAAAACTGAAAAAAGCCCCTCAAGTTTCGACCATGCAATTAAAAGGTCTATTACTGAATTTTGTTACTTGCTATTTACTGTATTTTTCAAGTCTTCCAGAAAAGAGATAGCATTTCTTTCTGGATATGAATGTTTGAACAACAAAATCAACACGGGTTAAATTGTAACGCACTTCTTTAGTCCTCCTGACTTTAGAAATTGCTTTTTTTTTTAACTTCGCACTGAAGTTAAGTATATTCATGATGGATTTGGAAATCAAAATACACAGCATGCAACTTATGGTTTCCAAATCAAACTGGTCTTAAGTATTGCAGTCCTTAAGAATCTGTATTTTGGGTATACCTTATTAAATGCATTATTTTTTTGATGGCTAATTTCCCAACAGATTCCTTAGTATGCTAATAGATGACAATTTAATAAATCCAAGTAATAGGTATACATTTGGGGGATTTTTGGTCAAAGTATTCTGGAATTTTTGAAGTTTCTCAGACTCAAATATCTGAAGCAATCAAGTCTACCTTCTCAAAAAGCTTTGCATGTTCCACACCTCCTTCCTAGTAATATAATTCTGGTGCTGTTCCTTTACGTCTTCCTGAAGCTGCTTTTTGCCTCTCCTGGATCAGCTGGCCTTTCAACACCCAGGTCTCATTGCATCTCTTTGGGACATTTAAAAATGGCTCCGGAGATCAGTAGATCCTTCATTTAAAAGAGTAAAAAGGATGTCCAAGTTATCTCTGGAAACATGCATCTTTCTTAGCTGTGTGTATGAATCTATCAAATATTTAAACCTTTCAAATCATACATAAATCTCTGTATATTAGTTTGCTGTGATATATGCACATAAAAATCATGGGGGAATTCTGCATCCTACATTCTACAGGTACTTGCTTGGTCATGTAATCGTGGTCTCATCCTCTCTAAACCAGTGAAGACTGAGTTTAAATGAGTGCTGATAGTTGAGCATTTTGACAGCCCCCTGGCAATTGGCATGGTCAGTCGCTGACTTAATTTAGGAATTTAGGCACATGCTAAAATGCTGGGATGGAGTGCCAGTGTAAGGAATCCACGATCCAGTCCCTCTCCTCACTTGACATCAGAACTGTGGGTACCAGCAGCTGGAGAGTGTTTGGCACCTATTTTTCCAAGAGCACAATGATCCCAATTATTTAACTGCAAGATATTTTCCTTTGGGATTGGAGTGAACCCTGTTGATCTATTTCATAGCAAAACACAGCACAGGGAAATTTTCATGAGGAGAAAATCACCAATTTTATAAGGAGCAGAGTGTCTCTGGAATGATGTTTCTTGGGACATTCCCCTGCAGATCTTGAGTGAAGTGGCCTTCTGTAATCATGGAATTTACACTTTTCATCTTTTCATTTGCAAAAATGATAAGACCTCATGTTGGCACATAGCAGGTGGAAGTGATAATTGCACAACATGCAAAGATAAAATATTTTGGGGGTGGGAGGTGAGAGCAGAGAATATTATGCATGTTATTGTGTCTTTTTTAGAATTTTGAAGTGGGGTGGTGAGAGTGAGAATGTCAAATTGTACATTTGAATATACTGTAATTGACATATTGGAGTAATTAAGCAAAGACTATCCTACACCAGGAGGCAAATGCACCCTTGCTCTTGTATTGCTGCTATCACACTTTTGTTTTTGACAAAGCTCAATCTTGATGTACAGAAATAATCACATCTCTCTTAATATTCTTATATATATTTTGATATAATCCTCAAAAGGCTTGAGAACAATAGCTGATTTTTGCTCATGACAAGTGTCCAAGCCATAAATATATCAGTCTACTCAGTCTCTCAGGTTTTAGCTTAGTGAGTAGTGTTTATTATATTTAACCCAGAATTGAACATCAGTACTGATCCACCATGGAATAAAATAAATATTATTTTATTCTATTTTATAATGTTATTTCTTTGCAGATGCTTTCAAGAGAAATATGTGTTAAAGTTGATGCAAATAGTTTTAGTAATTCCCTGCTTCTGTAAATATGTTAACTCTGAGAAACAGAATTTATTATTCTGTATCAAATTCTGACAATAGTTCAAGTAACAATCACTGAACTTGGTTTTGTCTTTTAGATACATTTTAAGGAAGGATTTCTCAGTAGGAATAGTTCAAATGAGTTACAGGCTGTAGAATAGGGATGGAAATTGCAATCATTGTGAATTATTTTCTTATCTTTTGTCGCTATGGTTGTTTCTACATAAATCTTGGGGGTTTTTTTAAAGTCAGGACTGAGCTCAGTTCAGAGCTACTATTCTTTCTCAAAATTTGTACTAAAAATCAAGATTTTAAGACAATAGAAAACTTAAAAACTCATTTTCCCATAAAGAACACATTTCATTTCTCCCTTTCTAATTTGCGTTAAACAAATTTTACACAGAATTCAGAATTTTCTAGGATCTGATGTTTGGATTTACAAAAAAAGAAACCTTTTCAAAGAAGTCTTTTTAGGCCTAATGTGTCTGTCTGCCTTATACAAAGTGTTAAGAAGGAGGAGGGCAGTTGCAATAACAAGCTGCTCTGCACCAGTTTTCGCTAGCTTCCTTGCTTAATCTGTAATCTGATACATTTAAGAATGCTCTATACCAAAATAACATTAAATCTAATCCTACAAACATGTCCTACATGCTTGGTGTAGCCTGAATAATCCTATTGAAAGGTATAGGTCCTATTAATTTAGAAACATGCCCCAGTAGAGCCAAATCTTTAAAATTAGTTTGGCTTTGCCTGCAAACCCCTCTTGAATTGCTGTGTCCTTGTTCTTTCTATGCTGTTGATAAACCTCCCTGGTCCAGGCAATGCTCAGACCCAGGACTCCCATCCTGGCCAGGCACCTTGTTGCAGTGTCTAGGGTGTCAATCAAAGTTGTGACACCTGTGACAACCTTGCCCTGTTTGTCTCTGACAGGAAGGATGGTTATTTGTATGCTAATCCTACATCCCACTGCCCCAAATCAAACTGCTGAGGAATGATTTAATGGTCCAAGTCTAGGCTTGGCTCTACACCCCATGGGCTCTGCTCTCCACAGCTTTCTGGGAAGCAGCAGTTGGAGGTGAGACAAAACTTTACCAAAAAGCCCTGAGGTTTTGTGTTGATGCTTGTGAACCTTGGGTTCTCTATTCACTTTCTCTTCATGCCCCAAAATTGCACTACTGAACATGTGCTGTGTACTTAGCAGCTTTAGGCTTCCAGAAGAATATGTTCATTTTTATTAAGAAAATGCATTCATACTTTTTTATGCTCCATATAGTAATAAAAAAATATTAAAATCCAGCGTGACACTGAATACTTATAACAGGGCCACTAAAAAGTAAATTAAAACGTATTCTTTCTGCTCAGAACTTCACTTACCAAAACAATCTTAAAACCTGGAGGAAATGCTGCACACACTGCAGCAAATGTGCTGGTTTTAATGAGCCTGGCTGTGCTGTGAAGTTAGCCAAGAGCACTTCCCCCAGCACCTCCTCACCTAATTCAGTCATAATGCGGAGTGAATAGCTGGGAAAGGAGTCAGAGAGCAAAACAAAGAGCACAAATCCAGAGCTGGGTGTCTTCTGTGCTCTTCTGAGGCCTTTCATGATGACCCCTGTTGGGTCCCAGGCAGGGTCCCAATTACTCTCTGTCCCCAGGTGCAGCACAGCCTGAGCCTTTTCCTGTAACAGGATCTTTCTTTATTCTCCCTGTTCCTCCCAGGTTCTCACCACCTGATAATTACAGGTAAAATATACAAGTGTGTTTTGTAAGAGCACCCCTGAAATATGTAGGGTGGTGGTGGTAGCACCCAGTGCAAGTTATTGAACAATTTGGCCACAATAATCCCAAGCACAGCCTCTCCCTGCTGTGGTAAGCAGGTGCTTGCTTCCATCCACCTCTTTTCCCTCTTTGTACAAATATACCTCCTCTGCTACGAGATTTACTCTGAGTAAAAGCCAGTATATATTTGAAAAATTTACTGTAATTTGCCAGATTATCAGTCTTGATAGGTATGTACTGTGTCTGAACAATAACTCCAGAATTAACTATCCTGAGTAATCCTGTTATTAATGCATAATCTCACTATGGTGACAGATAAACTGTTTTCTTCATGACCTGTTGAAAAAGTAATTTTTGTCTGTTTTATATATGTGCTTGTATAAATATATGTGTAAGGCTTTTTAGCAGACAAGCAACCACTTCATAATTCTGTCTGATTTAAACACCATAAATCCTTTGCTTCTCAGACCCAGCTCTTTCTCCTCATCCTTCCAGTTTCAAGGTGTGTTTTTTGGAAAAGTTAGTTCTTGCCACCAACTCCCACGTTCCTCCTGTTTGGCTGATTTGTGCAATACTGTCAATATTATATAACAAGCATACTGTTGCTTTTAGCAGAGTATCAAAAAGCTGGTATAGGGGACAAGTATTTCTTATCCACTCCCTCTCTTCCTCCTTCCCAAAAAAAATGAAAAAAATTGGAATGAGAAAGAAACAGATTTAGAAAATGATTTCAAGCATGTTAAGTTTCCCAGAAAAAAAATCTTGCCTGAGTGGAAAGATGTGATTTTTGTCACTGTAAGCCTGGATACCACTATCCCTGCAAGGCACTCAAGAATTAACCCTCCCACCCCCAAATTTTGAAGAACTGTTTTATCCATGCTTTTAAGCCCTGATTCTTTGGCTCCTTAAGCTCTAGCTGAGCTCTTGTGAAACCAAACCTAGCCTGGACCTGGTGTGTTTGCTGAGAAAAGGCACTGAAGAGCTCCCTCCCATGACCCCTGTGCTGCAGGAGCTGCCAGCAGGGCTGGGTGCTGACACCCAGAGATGTCATCTTCCTGACAGCAGGAACAAGCAGATACCAGCTGTGGTTTTGCTGTCTCCTTCTTGGTTTGCTTCAACAAAAAAAAAAAATAACAAATCCAATTTGTTAATTCATCCTCACTGCAGTTGCTTGCTGATGGGTGGAGGATACATGTGAATTTCTGTGTCTGCCCTGCCTCAGGGACAGGTGTCTGATGATCCCCCAATCCCTTCTTCCTCCTGCTGTGTACAAGGGGCAGGAGTAGGTACAGCTCTGGTGTTTATTGAAGAAGCAAGAGAAGAGGAAGTGTTAACAGCTGCTTTCCCCAAAATTTCAGAATGCTGAAAATGACAGATGCGTCATGCCAGTGTAAGTGACCGTCCTTCCTCATCACTGGAATTTGGGAGGAAAAAAATTTTAAATTGCAAATTTAAGAAAACTTGTCAAGAGAAGACAACATCAGTTGTCTTTAGATGGGACCCCTGCTTTCTGTTCCTAAAAGTAAATGCAGCCACCAAGACATCTGCATCTGGGCAGATCACTCTTCCGTAGATCTGTACTCCTGCTGTCAGTTTTCCATCCTCCCCCTGCTCAAAATGAACACCAGCAAACTGGGCAACTCCCCACTTCTTAGTGATTGGCAAAGAGTGACAGTTTGTGTGCTCCAAACTGAGTGGTTTTGCTGCAAGATTAATTCTGGAGATCTTCTGTCATTTTGGATGTGGAGGAAGGGATGAGGGGGGCTCTCTCTGTGTGTGTGAGCAGAGGCTACCCGCTGCATGCAGGAGTTTTGGTAAGGAACAAATCCCTGTTGAGAACAATCCAACATTCCTCTGTGTTCTCCATTGCTGCTGCCATAGCTTTCCCCTCCTTCCAAAGGAAAAAAAAAAACCCACACAATTCAAAAACCACAAGAAAAAGTTCCTATCCCATTGTACTAGCACCACATGCAGCAAGTCAAAAGATGGGTAAATTATGGCTGCAGACATTTGGCTCTGCCAAATTTAAAAGGTCACCACCAAAGGGCAGGCACAGAAAAAAAAGTTCCAGTAAAGGGGTAAGAAAGAATAAAAGCCTGAATTCAAAGCATGTTCCTGTATTTGTCCCAACATAAATGATGTCTAGTCACATACATGATATTTTTATCAAATGTTTCTCCTCATGGCCCTAACTGTATTGAGCATGCTGTTGTTGCTTCCTTAATGCAATCTCCAAAGGTCAATCAAGTTATAGAGTCAGGCTGATGAGATTAGATATTACTTTAAAAAATGACCAAAAAACCTGTGTTTGGAGGAAGGCCTGAGTCCAATATAATTCTGTCTGGTTTGCTGTGTCTTTTCCTGGAAACGCTGTGTAAACTGAGCCCATCTCCTTTAGCTCCACGAGTGCTTTCTCATCTCTGGTGATAGCTGAGGTAGCTACATGTTCTTGGGCAGAGATGAGGGAGTCTTCTGGCACAGGACAAAAATAAAATGACACGTTCAAGTGCTTTTTTTTTAATGCTCCAGGGAGATTTTACTATCTGAATTGTGTGCAGTGAGCAGGGATTTTTCATCTCATATATCATTCACCACTTGCTGCAGTGATTCCAAAAAGTCCCACAAGCCAAGTTGCTGCTTGCACCAAAGCGCAGAATTTCTGGTTTGTGAGTTTTAACAACAGATCTTAGAGCTTTTTTTAATATTCACCCAAAATGTGTGGTGGGGAGGTACAAGAAAAGGAGCTGTGCCTGAGGATGACGAAGGATGCACAGTAATGACTATGGCAAAATCCAGCTTTCTTTTACCTTCCCCTCCTTGCTTGTTCTCTCACTGCCATGAGCTTGATGCACAAGGGAGGAGAGCGGGTCCCCAGCTTTGTCTTTGGGCTGCAGATGAAAATCTCATGGTAGCACTAGCCAAGGACTTGGTTTTACATTAGGCTCTTGTACTGACACAGAGCTGTGAGCAGCATGTGAAGTTTGTCTCTGTTTTTACCCCCCCACGCATTTATTTAGGAGTAGTCAACACCTTTTCCAGCATTTGCAAAGTGTCTGGGATGAAATACTAAAGGTGAGGTGATTAAAATCCAGTTTTATGAGTATTTCTCATCTGCTTCAGAGGCTTTGTAGCAAATGCATGAATATTTAATTGCTGTAGTAAAAAGCAGGTGGGGGCAAGCCTCTTCTAGCAATGTCACCTATGAATGCTGAAGTCAGACTGGCCTTCTGTGTCTGTCAGTGGGGCTGGAGTGAATGAATACTCAAGGCTCTGGACAGATGGGTGAGCATCTTGTTACACAGCAATTACAGCATGTGTGCCCACCCTGGGCTTCCTGGCTTTTCCTGAAGTCTCAAGAAATCAAGCAACCTAATTACCTGGCAGTCCTTATAGATCAGCTGTGTTAAAGACACAGTTGTCACTGATGCCTCAATATTGCATGCTTTAGAAATGAAGGAGTGGAAATGGGTCAAATAAGTACTTCTCTTTTTTTTTTTCTTTTTTTTTTTTTGTGTGCAGAGAGCAGGGCAGCTGAAACCTCTTTGAAACCCCTTCTCCCCCATGCTGTGAGAGGGTGGAAGAGCAGGCTGCAGCTCTAACACATAATGGCTGGATGGGTAAAGCAGTGAAGGCTCTGGGCAGTAGCTCTCTGAGCAATGTTGGCTGATGTGACAACACATCAGATTCTCTCTCAGCCTAGTACCATTCTGCTCCATGTCCTTTCCCTGCATCCCCAGCCTAGGTTATCCAGTTTTACAGCTCCTTTCTGTCAGAGTGAGAGAAGCACTGGTGGGAACCTCCTCAGACAGGTCCTACTGGAGACACACTAATTAGGAAAGGGTTAAATGTGTGGAAGAGCAGAGACTGTGCAGGTAGTTCTGCTTGGCATACTCAGGGACCTGTGGGCACTCAGAGAAAGGCAGAAACTGATGGCTCAGCAGGATACACCAGGGAACCTTGAGCTTGGACTGTGAGGGGACAAAAGCCTGGGGGTTCTTTAGTTCCTCCTCGGAGGCACCAGCTCAAAATGTTTGTTATTGCACCCTGAATAAATTGCTTCATGGATCCAGGACTCTGCTAAGGGGAACCTGGTCTGGCTTATGAGTGTGAGGTGCGTGGAGGACCATACAGGAACCTGTCCCTGTCAGGTCACTGGGGCTGCCCCAAATGGGCTTTGGTTCCAGCTCAGCAGCGTGACTGCCAGAGTGGCTCCTGCATGGTTGGACAGGGAAATTTCCTAAACAAAACCCAGTAATTTTGCACCCAGTGCTGAAATTTCAACCTAAGAATCTTGGAGCTATTTTTGTGCACTTACAGACCTGCACTGCCAAAGGAACTCAGCTTAATGTTGCCAAGTCTCTCCAGAACATCTGCTGTGAGCTGTCCTTTGGTTCTGCCAAAGCAGAGTTTGTCAGAAGGGTCCTTGGACGGGAGTTTATGGTTGTGCTTCCCCATTCTTATGGCAATTCCCCCTCAGCTGGACATAGGGCCTGCAGAGTTCATTTATCCTGTTCCAGCCCCTTCATCTGGCACTCAGCACCTACAGGAGGGCAGGAATCTGAAAACAGGCTTTGTTATGACAGAGATCTCCAGATCTCGTAGCAGATGTTGCTGGTGAGAAGCAATTTTGTTCCAGCCAAACCTTCTTCAGCTCGGCTCAGAAGATGCATAGAGAATCTCATAAGGCTACAGGCTTTGGCAAGGAAACTCAGCATTTACCAATGCCAGCTCCTCTCTATATTTCTTTTTTTTTTGAAGGCTATGTAGAGCAAATGATCTCTTCTCTGTCTCTGTGAAACAGCTGTAAATTTCTCTCCCTTTAACCCCCCCCCAGCCATTAAACAGCACTGACAACAGCCAACAGTTATCAGATGCAAAATGAACTATGTGCCTGGGATAAAGAGTTGTGTATCTGCCTCTCCTTGATCGATCCACTGGACGTTTTGTATGCCAGCTCTTTAATTTAAAATATTCTGAGGAAGAAGAAATCGCTGGTAATTTCCATAACAGCCTTTTTAAGAAGTCTTGTCACCTTTTAAAAAGACATTTGCTTCCCCTTTTCCCTCTCTCCCTCCCCAGCTCCACAGGCTGTTTGTTTTAACCTTATCCTCTGTATACAGACTGCTGCTTTGGTGTGTGCTGCAGACCTCTCTGCTTTGGGCCCAGAAGATCTTACCAAGATGTTTTTAGCTTACTTTTGATCAGTGCTGGTGATAATCCCTTTCCAATAATTCCCTGGCACTAAAAACCTTTCCTGATTTTGAGGGAGGAAGTTCTGGGGTACATTTGAACCTGGGACTGCAGGATTTCTGCCCAAGGTGTCTGTTCCCTTGGAGCTGAGAAAATGTCCTGTTCTGGTTGTTAAAATAGAGACAACAGACCTTGGGAGTGACTTGCCTACAACAGAAAATGGTTTTGTGGTGGAGTGAATTTACCCAGACTGTCTAAAAAATTTAATCAACCCTGCTTGTTTTCTTTTTCTGACCATGATGATTCTACCTCCAAAGGGAGGGGGAAAGTCATATTTCTTTTAAGGATCAATTAACAAGTGAATCATGCGTTGGTTTTTCATCCGAGTAATTTTGTATACTTTGATTGATTTTATTCTCCTGAATAATTCCCTGTACATGGCCCATTTGCGGTGCCTGCAGTTTAAGGTGCTGAAGGAAAGTCATGTTTGAGTTCAGCAAAGCCAACGAGGCCTCTCAGAGTGCTCCACAGCCCTGCTGGTTTTTGGAACCAGAGAATTGCGCCAGTGTTGAGCCATTTATAAATCCACTCCCAGCCTACCCAATGCACAAAAAGAGGGGATGACCCTGCTTCACATAGCCCACATGAGGCTGTGTACAGCCACTTCGAGTGTGACAAAGATGTCAGAGAAAAGATTCTCAGGGGTGGTCCCTTGTACCTAAAGGGCACTTCATGTGCATGAGCACTGGGAAACTCGTTTTCCCAAGTAACTGGGAGTATTAAAATCTGATTAACTATTGAACTGCAGCCCCCACGTAAATTCACTCTGAATTTCAGAACTGTGGCTATCACAGTCCTTGTTCTGTAAAATCACAGGGTTGGGTGCATTTCCCACAGAAAAATTGCCATTTTTCCTCTCTTCTTGCCAGGATGCTATTAAGCACAAAATGTCTTTATTTGATGAAATTCTTGTCCCTACTTGTTTTGGGGAAAGGGGGCCTGTTTTAAGGAAAAAAAGGGAAATTGATTACAATACTGTTAGTTAAGCAGCTCAGTGAAAGGTTTGTTATTTTGTTTTTACTATTAAAATATCCCTTAATCCACCTTGCTGGGTCTCTACTGCTCTTGTAATATTCAATCAAGCCCTTGTTTTGTGAGAAATGTGACAATGCATTGTTGGCACTTTACAAACCTACAGCCCTCGGCAATAGATAATGAGAGGCAGGGTTTTTTTCCCTGTGCAGGACACAATGAAATTTTAGACAGATGAATGCTAAGAGAACCCTATGTACCAAAGGCAATGTTTACTGCATGTAATACATATCATTGTTTGTCTCCTGTAGTGAAAAATACTTGTGTCACGCTGTTAAAATGTACTCCTGACAGAACAGAGCTTGCTATTATAGGGTCCATTGCTTAAAAAAATGATATACTGACAGAAATACAATTTAAGAAAATTTAACACCAAGGGTAGTCGACCATGTAGGCTACTATTAAGGGGCCAAAACTCAAGGCTGTGGTTTTATTAAAAAAAGGGATAGTTTATTTGCTAGTAGTAGGTAAAGTTAAAAAAAAAAATAAAGGCATCGAAGGGAGAAAAGAAAAAAATCAACTTGCATTCACTTGGTCTCTGGTGTGTAAAAAATTAATAAAAGCAACAGTTGAATAAGATTTTATTGCAGAAATGTTTAAGTGAAACAGTTTAGGAATACTTCAGATTTTTAAGCAGTTCTGCTGCAGAGCATTGTGCATAACCAATTGTTGCTTTCGGATGCAAAGCACACCCAACACTTTTCATAAAATGAGTAGTGAGTCCTGCTTAATTTAAATCAGTTTGTGCATTCCTCCATATTTATCTTTGGTTTTAGAAGCACAGTGAGATTAGCAGTTCAGTGTGAACAAATGCTGTGTTGTGGCTAACCTTGCCCAGTTAAATCATCAGATGTTGGCTTTAAATTAATAGTGGTCAACTTATTGGTAACTAATTCAGATGTAGAATTTATTTGCCCCTTCCCAGCTCATCATTGCAAATTTCTAATTGCTAGTTCATGATGTGTAGCAGTCCGTGGGGTACCAACAAGCCATTTGGTTTTTATCTGTCTTCTGCAATTATTTAGCAAAATCACAACTTGGTGGAGAAGTTTTAACTTCTCAAACAATAACTGGACAACCCTTGTGCAGAAGATAAACAGAATTATTTCTGTATCTGATAGGTCCAGGAAAGTGTAAAATGCAAGTGTCTGAGCCCTGAGCTCTACAACCAGTTCCTCGTTTTTTTTCCACAGAATATAATTTTTGTCTTCATCAACCCAAAATCTTCCCCAGAAATGAGAGGAATTGAAAGATTTAAGCAAAAGAGCAAAAGAACATGTGCATTAAGTAATTTTTAAAAAGTGAAAATTTATTCAGATACTTCTTATTTTAAATGGAAAAACCTGTGGAAAACTCACTGATACCAGCCAGGAACAAACTGCATTTTTCACTAATTACATTTGGTCACCAGGTATAAGAAAGTCACAAAAAATAAATGAACATAACAATGCAGGAAGGGTTTTTCCTCCATCAATGTCATAAAAGGTTTAAACTTTTTGTTGTTCCTCACTTATTCCCTTTCCCCTTTGTAATAGCCTTACTTCAGCTACTAAAAGAACGTTTTATCATGCTGATGGTAAGATTAATATATTCACCTCTGTAAAAAAAATCTAACAAACAAAAAACCCTAGAAATAATTCTCTAATAATATACTTATATTCCTGATGATTACCAATAATATAACATTATTTGTACAAATCAATAGCTAACCCTCCTGCCATGAAAATATTGCAAGCCCGTGTGTGCATTTTAAAGCACATCTAGGGGATGTCCTTTGAAGATTTCTGAATTTCTGAACTCTGAGCCTGGAGGTGTTTCTGCATATAAAATTGTATTAAGTGCTGTCATCACTGCTATTTTTGTGTATCAGGCCTAAATAGTTGTTAAGCCTTCAAGTTAATAGATTATTGTTGAAGAAAAATATTTATTTTACACAAGATTTCAACAGAGTTTGAAAGAGGTGGTGCCAGATTTAAGTTCTACTGCGTGCTCTAAAGAAATATTTCTGTTGCAAACGATTTATTTGTTGCAAACGTTTTATTTATTACAAACATAGGTCTGAAATCAATTTTCTTTTGCTATTCATACTTTTTTCTCTTTGTTTGCTTTTCACATTTCTCAGAGATTAGGGCAATAAAAGCCAAGAAAGCCAATTTTGGTTTTGTAGTCAATTTTACTTGTAGGTTTGAATTCTGCAATGTGGGTGTTCCAGTCTGCATTAAAATTATTCAATATTTCAATATAATTTTTAACTTTAGGGTTGTTTTCTTAATTCTGTCTCAAACACTGTGCAAACAGAATTTTTGTATTTTTGAAAAAACTCTTTTATTTCAAACATTTATATACACATTTTTTGCTGAATAATTCCTTTATGGAGAGCTTCTTTTATAGTAGTGATTACTGTAGGTGAAATAATAATAAAAGTATAAATACAATACACCAGATTTTTTTTTATAAAACCTCAAAACCTTTCCAGCAGTTCACATCTGGCCAGCTGTTGAACCACTCCACCATGGGGAAAGGTCACCAGTGAGTGTTGGAAATGGCCCCAGAAAATACTGAGAGAGGTGGGGAAAAAGTTTTTAAATGCATTCACTGTGGAATTGGACATGCACATGGAACCAGCAGCTGAGAGCAGGTGAACACACATTCTGGGCATATTTCAATATCTTTAATTTCCAGAGACCAAGGAGCTGCTGGGACACAGAGGTTGGAAAACCCCACCATGTAAAATAGCTGTAAAAACCCCTTTGTAATTTATGTATTATTAAAGTGCACTGTGGACAGTGCTTACCACTCTGATCAGAATAATTCCTTATTTTTCATCACTTTCTTATGCTTTCCCTAGTTTTGCTAATTCCACCTAGTTTTGTCTGGTGCCTTGATTTCAAATTCTCAGCAATGATGCTGTTACTGAGACCTGTGTGGGGGCCTCATCCTGCCTTTGTAGGCAGAGGAAGGGATGGTTGCACCTGAAGTAGTGCAGGAAATGCAGAAAGCTGCATGGCTGGTTCCGTCAGAAGATTTTGTCATGCCAGAAAAGTCACTAAAGAGCCATGGTTATAATTGCAAGAGCAGAACTAGTAGAAGATGGTGCATCTTGTTGTGCATTCACAAAAAAAAAAAAAAAATCCCTCTCTTTTTGATGTGTTTTTACATTTTCTGTTTGCTGTAATGTGGATACATTCTTCTGTGTCCCTGTGCATGCAGGGGGTTGGAACTGGATGATCTTTAATGTCCTTTCCCTCCCAAACTTCTGTGATCCTATGATTCTACACACATGTGTGTAAACAAAAAAAAAAGAGAAAAAGAGGATAATGAGTATTGCCCATTTGGTGCCAGCCCTGCAATTCTTCCTAACACAAGTGAACCCACTGAGCACAATAGGAGTATCTGCTTGTTTAAAAATTTATACAACTTTTTGCAGAAATGCTTAGGGTGTAGTATATGATACAGCAGCACAGAGCTCCTTCTCTCGTACAGCAGGGAGCTCTTACTGTGAATCTGTTTTATACACAGCTGGTCCTTGTGTGGAGGTGCTGCTGCTGAGGATGGTGTGTTCTGTGGCTTTCCATCAGTGCTGTGGCTGTGGCTCACCAGGAAATGCCTCCATGGAGCCCTTTTAGTGCAGGAGCCCTCCACAAGGCTCGTGGTCACAAAAGGAAGGGCCCACAGAATATTCAATTTGTGTCTGTTTGGCTCTGCAAGTGAGGGATTGAAAGGTGTTCCATCTGTTCTGGAAGCTGGCTTTCCTCCTCTTCCTAAGCCTGCCTGAAAGAATTAGTTCAGGGGCAGATGCTGGGCACAAGGAGGGAGTTTTGCCTCACTTTCTCACTGAAACTGATGCTGGGGGAGCATGGAAAAAATCACCCTAGGAATAAAAACAGTTTGGGATTTTTCCTGCTTTTCAGCTGTTAGATCAGCTTCTATTAAAGCAATTCATTCAACCATCATAGATTTGATCTGTGATTCTCCTTCTTCCTTTTCTTTTTTCACAGTAGAAAAATCAGAAATGTTGCGGTTCCTTTTCGCACACAATTAATTGATTAAATGTGGGATCACGAAGTTTTCAAGTGAATTCTTTTCAACATAGAATTTTGTCATATTCTTTTTTTCCTAATTGAGATGATCTGATAACAATGCCTACAGTTTTCCATGTATGGGCTGAGTTATTGGTAGAAAAAAGCCATCATTCCAAGGATAGCGTGCAATATTTAATTTCAGCTAATATCTGTGCCTGGAAGTATTTTAGTGTGCCTGTTTGCAAATATTCAGTGATAATAAACCAGCCATTTACACTGCTGAAACAAACACAGGTGCAAATGTGAATTTCTGTCCTGTACTTCCTGAAGTATTCACTGATTCTGGAATTTCAGGTCTGCTCAGAGATGCTGTGACTATGTAAAAAAAAAAACAAAATAGTATTTTATGGCAAACAAAACCCTTTTTGTTGGAAAAGAGTATGGAATCAAAATAAGCTGAAAAGAACCATTTGTTTTGGAAATAAATAGAAAATATGGAAGACTATGGAACTGTAGAGCAATGATCCAGGGGAAGAAGCTGTAACTGCAATATGCTGCACATTATTCTCCAGACTATGTTTTTTTTTTTCTTTCTACATTTTATAATCTATGAATTGAGATATCTTGGATAATTAAAATACCCTTTAATTAGTTTTAAGAGTAGGGGAATTTAATAGGCCTGTGGGAACACTCTAAATAAAAATAAAAATGCTAAGCAAAGCCTAGTTAACAAGCAGGCTTTTTCATTAGGATAAAACACTTCTGCCTGGTATCAGACATTTGTTCCATTTGCACATAAGTTTGGGATTCTTTTTCCCAGACAGACTCTTACAGTGTGGTAACACATGGTCCAATCCAGGAAATTGCTGTGGATATGATTCATCCCTCTGAAGTCTGCAATCTTTTCTTTATGGAACTAAGGAATATTCAACACAATGAAAACTTGCCCTTCTAGAAATATTGACATGCAATATTGGCAAAATACTCCTAATAGGAATATATTGTATCAGTACAATAAAACCATCTAGAATGAATGGAAAACCCATATTTGTACAAGCACAGTTTGTAAAGTATTATCCTTTTTTTAGACTAGCAGGGTTTTGGTCAGCTCAGGCAGAAATAGGGTTTGCTAGCAGGTATGTGAGGAGCACATGGCAGAATTTGTTGCCATTATCTGTATGAATAATCCATCAGTAATTTCAGCTCAATGTAATACTTGCAAATGAATAGTGGGGAAATCCCTTAATAGAACTTTTGGGAAGAGTTAGAGGAAAAAGCTGCCTTTTGCTTGTATGGAGCAGCCGGTGACAAAATCCCTGCTGAGCAGTGGCTGCATGAAGCTGTGCTTTGTGAGGGAAAGGCTGGGTCTAGCAGGGCAGACCAGGCTTATGTGGGCTACTGACACTGTGCTGGTTTGCAAAGCTCACCCTCTGTCCTGCCAGGCAGAGCTGGCCCTGGGTGTGCTTCATATCTGATGTGTAACTGATTGTTCTGAAATGTCTCTCTGCCCTCTGATTAATACTTCTCCAGCTTCAATTAAAATGTAGCATGAAGGGTTTTGGCCTTATTATTTCCCCCTTTACATGCATGTCTGTAAAGAGGATAATTTTCTTTTTTTTTTTTAAATTAAAATCATCTCAAGTTGCCCTCTCATGCTAAAATGAACCACATCATAATGAAGAGCTCGAGGCTAGATTTCCAAAGAATTTGGACATGAGAAACCTCTGAGAATTTTGTCTGCCTCTTTCTCAAAATCCCCAGTCCCACCCCAAATCTCCTAATGTCAATTTTTAGGACAATTTTTTAATCAAGAAATTAGGAATAACTGTGCTGTGCAGGGCTGAGGACTGCTGCAGCTTGAGCCTTGTGTAGTTGGTTGTGTGAGGTACAAGTACAGTGGGTCCAATAGAATAGCCAATTACAGCAGTAAATTTTGAACGGGAATATCCCTTATAACCATTCTCACTACATTAATAAATAAGATTTTGGCAGGCACCTTTTGAAAGGGGCCTGTCCTAATCCCCTCCCTTACAGTTCTTACAACCAGTAGCCAGTTACAGAAAGGGAAAGATTCCTCCATTGCTTCATCTATCATCATTCATCATCCTTAATATAGACTTTAAACTCACCTCTTAAGCTACCAAGAATCACAGAGTCATAGAATAATTCAGGTTGGAAGACATTTTAAAGATCACATAGTTCCAACTCCCCTAAAAAAACTTCCCACCTAACTTCACAGGTGATAGGAAAGCCAGAGTAGACCTGGTCTCAATGACATAACAATGTCCTAAATTTGTTATGGTGACTGTGCCAAATACCTCTTTAAATCCTCAGAAAAGTTGGTAACTATTGGACTGGAAATATTGGAAGCCCCTCACTACAATTTAGAAAAAGTTTTATTCCTGAAATGCAACTGGAGCTAGAAGGAAAATGCATCTTCCCAGTGGAAGATGAGGCTTGAAATCTGGGTGGAATGGTGAACTGGGTCAGGGTCTGCACAAAAGTATAATGTGTTAAGTGAGTCAGTAAATTTGCACAGGGATGGACCTGGCAAAAGCAAAAAAAAAGCCTGAATAGTAGAGAAAGGTAACAATAAAAGAAATAGCAATAAAAAGGAGAGAAGAGGAACAGAATGAGGTAGAAACAGACAAAGACTGAACAGTTGTAAGGAGGAATAAATAAAAGATCTGCAATCCAAGTTAGCATTTTATCTAATGACTTGTATATTGCTGGCAGAAACAAGATGGAAAGGACTGAGTCAGGCACCTCTGTGATTTTCACTACTTCCTATTTCTCTAGTGAGTGTATTTTGGAACTTGAGGTTTACAGTACTGGAGCAGGAATACTGAAAATGTTATCCCCTGTTTAACTGTGCTTCAGTCTCAGGTCACCAGCAATGGCTTGGAGCAGTAGTAGCTCCTTTTTGGTTGGACAGCATCTAAAATCTTCTCTACGCTGACACAAAGGCCTTCAAAAAAGTGCAGGAAAATAGAGAACACTCCTTCAGTGCTGCCAGAGTTCTCTCCCTTGAAGGTTATGGGTGGGTGGCATGTGTAGGAATGTGTCTGTGGAATATTTTTCAGATGTTTATGGAGCAACAGCAGCAGATACAGGTGCCAGGACAGATCTGACTGGGCTTTGCTGCACCTGTGGCAGGGGATATTTCCCCAGGGAGCGGGAGATACAGTCACAAACTCAGGGTGACCTCAAGTTTGCAGGAAGGGCATGAAAATGGCCAGAGCCGTTCATGCCTCTCCTCTCAAGGGTGCCTTCTTGCATATTTTGCACAATGCTCACTTGCATATGTTTGAGCAGCACTTTCATTTTTACAAACAGCCTTCCCCTACTGCTTCCACGACAGAGATATTGCCTTCCAGGAGCACACATGGAGATGCATAGCCATGGACTCAGTGCAACAGGGAGGGCCAAGGGGCTGAGACCACATTAAATATAGTGACCAATTCAAGCTGCTTCTTCCCCGCCCCTCAAATTGTCTCAGTATTGCACCTCCTTCACTTCAGCAGCCCTAGAGCAAGGCAGCTTTGGGATATCACAGAGAGAGTCCAGAGCAGGATGCATTTACCTGCTCCAGCACCTGAGTGGAAGGGGATTGTTTCATTGACACTCTCTGCTCTCCTTTCTCCCATCACTGCAGCCTGTCTGTGCTCACAGCATTCCCTGCTGCTCACTGCTGCAACAGGCAGGCGAGGGAGAAGCTGCAGTATCGGCTCATCTGCAGGGGCTCAGAGTCGTGGCAGCAGCAGCAGAAACCAAACAGAATGCCCCTTTCCCCTGCTCCAGAGTGATGCCCAGGCACTCTGGCTTTGCCATCCTGTTTTAATCTGTCCTGCCTGGTGACAGGCTGTGGGAGCAGAGGAACCAGTTTCAGAGGGAGGGTGGGGAAAAAGGGTGAGACAACTTTTGCTGAGTTAGTCGAGATTTTCTGGGGCTAGGGATATTTCAGGTGGAGGAAGATTTCATCCCCATCTCTGCACTTATCTGTTGTCATGTCTGAGATGTAATTTGGTGACCCCCCATTTCAAAATACGTGAAAGGCAGTGTGTAGTACAATACATACAGTATATGTGATCTACAGCTAGATGCTATTTCTCCTGTAACGATTTTTGCTGATGCTTTTGAGATTTTTCCTCCACTATTCTCTCTTCATATTCCTATCAAAAAAATCCATATTAAAGACACAGATAGATATTTCTCACAGAAGGTTCCCTAAGTTTCAGGGGGAAAGGGACTTATGTAAAGTAGTAGACATGTCGGGTCTGATGTGGGTTTGCTTTGCCTGTTAGCTTTTTATTCCTGAAAAAAACAAAAGCTAGCTCAGGTTTCCCAAGAAATTTCAAAGTAAATATGGAAATACTCTCCATATAATGCCTTGCAGTCTCTCTCCAATATTTTTTCCTCTAAATCATATCTTGCTATGCCCTGACTTTCTGCAGTCCTTCTTTAGATCTGAATAAGTAGAGAAATAAAGTCTGGATTTGATAGTCCTATAGAGCCTGCTTTCATATCATCATATAACAATGTATGCTGTTTAGGAAAGATTTACTCAAGCCTTTATAATATCCCCCTAAACGTTTGCCTGTGAGTGTCTCCACTGAATTTCAGAGGCTGACAACTCCCATCCTGCTATATTTCCTCCTCAGCTTAAATTTTACCTCAGTGCAGCTCAGGAGGCCCCTGCTCTACATAAATAACAGATAAATTGACAAGACAACCTTGACCACATTGTGGCCGCATCTCCTGACAGTATGGAAAAATAAGAACTTCTCTCTTTTAAAGTAGATGCATGCTGAGGACCGTGGGGCAGGAACTGTTGAGTTTTAATCCTAGATGGGATTAAATCCCAGCCTGTCTCTGTCACCTTGATCAAACTGCTGATGAGGGGGATTTTCAGGAGTCTAGAAGACAGTTAGGCAACCCTACATGATTGAAAAGCCCGAGAGTTCACCATTTTACAGCCCTTTGTGCTCTGAATCCCCCCTCTTCAGTCTCTCCAAGGAAGGCTTGTGCCTTTCCAGTCCTGCAGGGCAGCTGGAAGCACTTCGGAGTTAATGGCTGGAGCCCAAAGCGTCGCTAAAACTCCCCCTTTTTGGGTGTCTTTGAACAAGGGCAGTGCCCCCCAAACACCCTCCTTTCCAGAGCACTTTGCACACGCCTGGAAGAAAGAATTAATTCCTCCAACTGCTCCCCTTGAACTGAGAGAGCCCTCCTGATCTTTTGGAGGGGAGCTGAAGGTGGGCTGTGCGATGGGAGCCGCCAACTCCTGCCTCTGGCAAGGCGTGCCTCCTCTGCCCGGGCACGTTTGGGAAGGAGAAGGAAAGCTGGGGAGCAGCAATTCCCCACGCAGGGCGTGGGCTCCCAGCCTGTAACACATCCCTCCCCTAACAGGACTTGATGGGGCCCCATCAGGTGTGACAAGCCCTGCTGCTGCTGGCATGGAGCGGCCTCCAGACGGCGATTTGGCCGCGTCAATCTGGTCATGCTTGATTTGGACACTTAACGTGCTAAAGCAGGGTCCCTCTCCCCCCCATCAGCTCCTCAATTAGCGAGCTGCCTCCTGGAACGGCCTTGTTCACAGTCCCCCTGGGCTCCTTCAGGGGTCATTAGGGTGAGACAACTCCAGCTCCAGCCAAGGAGAGGGGAGCTGAGAGATTTCCTAGAGACATATAACCCTTTTTCAAGTTGTTTGCTTTCATGGGATTGATTCGTGGCACATTAAGAAGCTTAAGGCTTCAGTATCTTCTTTAAACTGCCCACCTTATCGCCTTGACAGCTGACAGTTTGCTGGCAGCCGGGGTGTAAGCAGAGATAACTAGTAGGTTAGTACACACACACACACACACACATATATAATATACAAATATTATATACACTGCCTGCTATTTTCTGCCTAAAAAGGGGACGTGGGGGGAGCTTCTTGTCTGTAGTCTCCGAGGTTCTGGTGAAAGAGCAGCCTGTGTGAGCAGTCACTAATTTTAACAGCAGATCTGGAGAGGTGTACAGGGGGTGCTGATACCCAGCTGCAGTCAGCACAACATAATAAATAGGCAAATTTATGTCCTCGTCTCCCAAATTTCTTCCCTTTCTTTATTAGGGAGCAAACTATTGTTACATTAAATATTCAAACTACACAAAATCTCAAGGGCTTTCCTTTCCCACAAAGTGTTACCAGTATTCATGCATATGAAGAACAGTAACCCATATACAAACGGCACCTTTTTTAATGAGCAATATATGTCAACATGACACCTTCTTATGAAATGCAGCTTTTTAGGTTCTGCCTTTGTGGATGTAATAATTGAGATGTTTCTAATATATGCAGTTACATTACCTGCTCATTGTTTGCGATTTTGTTCCTCTCCCAAGTTTGTACTGTTTATAATGCTTCAAGCATTTGCCTCAATTCATGCTCAGTTTTATTTAATTAGAAATATAATTTTCTGCTACATTAATTATAAATTTGAGTGAGACAGCACAGAATTTCCTCAAGCATTCTTTTTAGAAGAGGAACAAAAATCACAGAGAGCGAGGAAGAAGCTATAAAACCAGTTGCAGGTGTAAAATATCGATATCTTGAAACCTAAAATATTTAATAAATACATGAGGAAAAAAATCATTATTTATAATTATTTAATTAATGTATCCTCTTATTGTAGTGCAACATTTATCAAAACAACTGGGTTAATGTCAGAAAAATGTCATGGTGATTTCTCTTAGAATCTGACATATTTCTAAAGCGTACGTGTAGAACCAGCCCTAAAGATGCTGAAATCTGAGTTTTGAAAATTATATATTTTTTTAATGTTTATATTTTGCTTGAAATATTTTTCCCCAAAGCTGTAATGTTTTTTTGTGAACATGTTGATGATATATAGATACCAGCAATGCATATGCATGCAGAATGCAATGTATATACTCTATGTGCTTCTTCAAAGTACCCCGATGCTTTGATTTGTAACTGTTTAAGGTTTTACTTAAAATTCTGAACACTGCACAGAGCGTAGCCATTTCAATGGAATACTTCAAATAGTAAGTCCTAAAGGTGACACAACAAAGGAAATACCTTGGATACTGCAGCTTTTATTTATAAAGGAAATGCTCACACAGTCCAATGAAGGAAAACTTTACCTGTTTCCATTTCTATAGGAAGAGCAGTTCCATTAAACCAGTGCTTTGTTGCAGGAATTTGCAAGCACATCATGTGATTTGTATGAGCAGAATGAAATATTTGCATGCCATCTAATGGATTGATGCATGTCCTTTATTCCTCATTTCTAAGCACTTTCCTTATTGCAAACATTTAAAAAAAAAGAAGAAAAAAATCATCCCGCTCGCCATGCAGCACTCATCTCACAGTGGTTTTTTTTGGAAAGGAGAAATCCCAAAGACAGGATGAGGAATTATTGTGTTGTCTAGTGGGGAAAATGCGGTTCTTTCCCTTTTGATTCTCTCCTATGAAACTGGTTTTGCTGTTTTTATTTTGCACACACACTTACACACATACACATGCATGCACATCTAGCTTAGCTCCGTGGGCAATTTCCCTGAAAGCAAGTGTCTGCTAGTCTGAGTGCCATATATCTGAATGTCATTCCTGGGCAAATGCTTATGTCAGTTAGTAGCTGCTATAAATACATTTATATTTTTCATAGTACCTATCATTCAGGACTCTTAAGGGACTTTTGCACACCAGGCTTCCAGTTCTTTCAATGCAAAGTAAAGATGGGAAAATTGAGGTGCAAACTGGGGATATTTGCAAAAGGATGCTTAGAGAGGTGCTGCAGAGATCAGCAGAGGATCAGCAGAGACCTCTAAATTAAAAAAAAAAAAATTAAATGACTGTACCTTGGCATTCCTTTGGTAACTGCTGGGCACTCATCTCAGCAGAACCAGGCTGGCACGAGGGGCCAGAGCTCTGCCAAGGGACAGTGACACACCTGCTCAGGAAATGCGGCCACTTTGGGGCTCACCATGCCCTGTGTCATCTTCTCTGTTTTCTCCACGTGCTCTTTCACAGTTCATGCCACAGCTCTCATTCTCTGCCCAGGTCTCCAGGGTGATTCCCATGAGCAGTGAGGTTTCTGGGCTGGGGATAACCACCTTAGAAAGTGCAATTCTCCTGGCGCATTTGTTGTATTCCTGGATACATATCTCTTAGCAAAACAAGACATGGAACACAATGTGAACCTTGTGGCTGTACTTCCTACCTAAGCACGTCTTTGCCTACAGCATTGTGGCATGAAAGAGCCTGCTAATGATTCTTAAATGTTCATTACTGTAGATCCTCTCCCAGAATATACTTCTCACCTTGAATGACCCATGTGTTGAATTTTAACTAAGGGAACCCATGATACTAAGTCTGTCATGATGCTGGCTTTTTTTTTCCCTCTCCAACTCTTAAAAGCTTTTTATTATAGGACTGCTTAAGGCATTCTTCAATTAGCATGTGCTGTATTGTGGCTGGAACAGCTGTTTACCATTTAATAAAGCATGGCATAATTTATTTTCAGAGTCTAGCAACCGTCTTTGCTATTACACCAGGGGAGGAACACAGTAACTGCATTGTTCACAGTGCTGATGAAAGAACTATAGACTTTATTATATGACCTCACAGAACTATTAACTTACCCCCTACTTATATTTCAATATGTATTTACCTGACAGTCTGTGCATTGATTTCTTACCCAGAGATTCTACACTCTCAGTCACCTCTGGGGCAGAATGAAAAATGTCTATGTTTTATGTCCCTCACATTAGGCAGCTAATTATATATTTGTACCTTAATTTCCTTCCCTTCCCCCATCTCCAGGGGCAAACTCCATATGCACCACTTAGACCTTTTCTTCTTAGTCAGTGGAGAAACAATAGAGGTGTTGGGAAATGACAGAAGCTCGCCACTGCTCATCGAGGGCGTTCTGTTTATTTAGGTTCTTTTCTTCCTAGATCTCTTCTTCCCTTTGTGGGTGGATGAGTTTGAAGTGTACTTTAGCAGCACCTCTGTGGGTTTCTGCTTCCTCTGCAGCAATGTGGGAGTTGCAAATGACAAACCCATCCCATCCCTGCTGCAGGAGACACTGGCTCCCTCCTAGGAGGGGCTGCAGGTCCCCTGCACTGTGGGACATCAGCTGCAGGATGCCAGCACAAGGACTGGTGCCTGCTGCATGGAGCAGCACCCACGTGGCTTCTGAAAGTGTGATTGTGGCCAAGGTCATCCTCCCTGAGGGTCCCTGCCCTCCATCCCATTCCTGTCAATCCTGCCAAAGTTATCAGTGATCCATCCTTGAGATCAGTCCTCCAGGTGAGGAAAAAGGAGGGCAGGTGGCAGACAGAGCTCAGCAGTGCTTTGTCGTGACTGAAAGGCACAGGTCCAGCCCTGAGTGACATCCACGTGGTGCAGGACACAGCACAAAGCTGTAAACAAGCTTCCAGGTCTGGGAGCAGTGTAAATACACCTGAGTGGCAAGTGCCTCCTTATCTGGGCCAGGAGCCTCCCAGCACAGCACTGCATGGCCACAGCACTTTGTCTGAGCCAGTTAGCCCTACCCCAGGCTGGGAGCCAGCTTGGGATATTGCAGGCTTACTCTTATGTGAGTTGGAGCATTAAATTTGGCTTTAAGTTGCCTGAGCTTGACAATGAAAATATGTCAGCTGAGTATCTGCAAATTTTTAGATTCAGCCTGTGCGTGTAGATGGATTTATATGCATGATTTAAAGTAAAGCATGTGTAGAAAGATGAAGTTTATATGGTTGCTTTGTAGAAATGGATGTAATATTGATGTTGACTTTACTGGTAGAAGTTTAAGAATGTCACGATGCATGAGTGGTGGTGCAAAGCAGAGCCCTGAGTGCATCAGGAGGTCATTTTTAACTTGAATTTATTTCCACAATATCAGGCATAGATCACTGTGCACTGTGCACAATCATCCCTGCTTTTCATTTGAGTCAATCAGAGTGGTTAAAGAAAATTTAAAACGAAACAAATTTGTGACTTGATTAAAAGCAGACAGTAAATTTGGCCAGAATACTCCCTAAAGTTGCATTTTAGCTTTAAACTGAAAGTTTGATGATCTGACTGCATGACTGAAGGGACAGGGTAGCAGACTGTGACATAAACGATGTAGCTATATTTGCTCCTAAGATGAACAAGGTTTTTTTAAAGTTGTGTGATTTAGGCTTTGGAGTTAACACTCCATTGACTGAACAACAAAATTCCCACCTCCCAGAGCTTTTTCAAACCAGAGCTTTAGAAAAGTCTTATTACATCAATAATGTCTGGTCATGCTTCAAATTTTTCCAGGCAAAATTAAGGCTGGTAATACTTCCTTGAAATGAAAGCTTAGATTGTTTCACAGGACATAAGTAATCTAATTAGAGAAGGATATAGAAGTAAATCTATATTTTGTTTTGAATGTCTGGTTTGGAGGTGTTTGAAAATGCAATTCATCCACATTTACTTTGCATAAAGAACTCTTTCATGCAGTCTGCAGAGTAAAAGAAAAAAAAAAAGGTTTGGTTTCATGAACATCAGCAGATGCAGGACAGAGTTCAGCAAATATAGTGGTAGCTGATGGAACAAACTGGAAATCTACATTAAATTACAACCCACAGTGATGAAAGCAGTACATAGAGGCAAAAAGAGTACAGAAAGGCAAAAAACCCCCTCTGCATTAACTGCTGGACTTCAGTTTGCATACAATGACTTTCTTCTACAATAGCTGTATAGACTAGAAGGGTTGGAGGAGTAGCAGCTTCACCTGGGAGAGATTTGCACCTCCTGCCTTCAGTGTGCAGGGCGAGCTGCTGACACACAAGCGCTAAACGTCACTTGTGACCTGATGGGGCCAGATGGGATTTACACGTGCAGGAGAGCCAAAGGGGAAAGCCAAACACTGACACACAGCAGCGTGTGACTGTGCTCTGAGGCTGCAGCCATGCCCTGCTGGCACATTTCTGTCTGCCTGAGATCCAGCCACCAAATTTTTAGCAGAGCAGCCCTTAGAGAAGCATCACAGCTCACCCTCAGCAAAGTCAATCAGAGTGATTAAGGAAAATTTACAATTAAAAAAATTTGTGACTTGGTTAAAAGATGTGTTTTCAGGTGGCACAGGCTGGGCATCCTCACAGACAGGGTTGGGAGGATGGGAGTACTTCCAACACCAAGTTAATCCTTCAGCCCCTGAATTTGCTTTCAAAAGAAAATGAAGAGGACTGAGGTGAAAGGGTTTCTCAGCTCTAGTTTGGCAAAACTAACCCTATTTTCACAGCATTGTCAAACAAGGCAAGCACTGAATCAGCCTTTGATTTTAGCAGACACTTAAGCGTGCTTCAGCAATTGTGTGTGAATGCCTTCCTTAACACACTTAAACCAACTGGGCTGTTTTGTTTGACTATTCTCACTTTTCACCTTTTTTTTTTTGCAGTATCTGAATTTTGGGACAAGGTTTTAACCTAATCTGGATAGGCATCTAAACCATGTTATCTAACTACTTCTATGTTATGACACTTGCAGTTTTACACTTCCTGAAATAATTCAGGAAGTATAATTTCGAGTTATTTCGAGCTCTCGTCGAAATTTGTCCACCTCACCACCTGCAGCTGGGAAGTGCTGGAAATCTAGCTTGGAGGCCAAGGGCTTCGATTTGTTGAGCACCCTGTTCTGCAACTCAGTAGTGATTCCCTCTTTCAACACCCCAGTTTTG